>NW_008625015.1:0-1339 GCF_000691845.1 Merops nubicus
AAAATGAGACCCATTATCAGTTTGAATTTGTAATGGAATTCCCTAGTACAAGACCATTATATCTATGGGACAGAGAGTACTATGGTGAGTAGCTTTTTTACAGGAATGAGTAATCAAACATCCAGAGTATCTACTGCTGTGCAAGTGTACTTACATCCTCGGTCCTGGAGTAAAGGTCCAATGTAGTCCATCTCACAGATTTGTCATGGCAATTTCTCTCTCCCCAGTTCTCCTCTCACAATATTGGGCACCTCTCACAATACCGTTTATGAGTGTGTTGGCACACAGGGCATTGGGCAATTATTGTTTTGATCATATCAAGTGACATTACAATGCCACGCTCTTGGGCTCACTTCTAAGTGGCCTTCTCCCCAAGATGCCCACATTTTTGGTGTGTCCATTTCACCAAGCCTTCATGATCCTTCTCCTGAGGAAACTCCAATCTGTCTTGGGAAATCTTTGCCCAGTTGTCAGTGACAGAGTTATAAAGTCGTTCTAGTGACTTTATATTACCATGAGCATCAACATGAAATACAGTCACCTTAGTTCTTTGAATTCTTTATCAAATATCCTTCCAGAGTTCCTTTCCCCAGACCTCTTTGGAATAGATTTTCCAGTCCTTGGCTACCTACGTTGGCATCCAAGTAGCCATCGACCAAGAATCAGTATATAGATGACACTTTGCCAAATCCTCTTGTTTTAAAGCCACATATGCTGCATAAGTCTCAGTATATTGGCTATTTCTCCCCTCTCCTGTTGTCTCTAAAAACCAAACAGTCTGATGAATATCTGCACTTTTTTTAGTTGCAATGTCACATTATTTCATACAGGTCAGAATACAGCTGCCTATTGTCTTTCTCCCCATGAACAGCCAATCCATCCCCAGGGAGCTTTCCGTGAGCAAATGTGGAGTCCCGTTGAGTTTCCAAGGGAGGTGCCAAAGGCTGAACTGCTTCCAAGTTGTTCGCCTTCCTTATACCTCTGCACTTTTCTGCAGGGTTTATGTAACCCTCTCTGCTTGTATTATCTCCACAGTTCCTGGGTTTCAGCACCATCACTTTTGCTGCAGGGTACTCCATCCTTTAAGAAAGCCACAAACATCTCCCCTCAAGAGATCCTAGGTTGGCTAGTCTTACAGTGTCAGGTTTCTTGGTCTCTGTTCTCCTGGGCGCCCCATTGATATGGAGTATTTTGTTTTCTTTTAGTCTCTCTGGGGCTCCATTTTCCAATATCCCACAGCTGTTGTATTTTATCAATTACTTCTCTGATGGACTTCCCTGTCTCATTAAGTAAAAGCATCATCAGTATATGCTTATGAGACACCTGGCCTGATGAAGGC
>NW_008625016.1:0-37824 GCF_000691845.1 Merops nubicus
TTTTTTTAATTTTCCCCCCTTTTTTTTTTCCCCAAAATTCAGATAAGACATATGAACATGGAACCTCCATTACACTTTCAGTGACAGAATAATTCCTGACTTCTTTTTGAGCCTGGTGTTTCTTCTAGAAAGCTATCCAGCCCTCATTAGAGACTACTGCTGAAAAAGAACACATTTTTTTTTGTAAGTTTTTCAAATTATTTACTTTAAAATGTTAATTTTACATGTAGTCTGAACTTCACTAGCTGGGCTTTATTCTATCCTTGGATTTGAAAGAGTGCAAATCTGCTTTGGGAATCATTCTTGAACGTTTTTCCATTTGGTGTCCTCATGTTTAGACCAGACACATGTTTTTATTAGGTGATAACTTTGCTTTTCACAGAACTCTTCATTTTTGGTGATTCATAGCTCAACACAGATGTACAAAAATGTTAAATGTACTTATTGAGATGCAATAATTAACTCACATTAATGCAGTGTGTTTTTTTGGATTTTGTAACAAAGATTCCTCAAGACAAGCTATAAAGGGATATTTCTATTAGTGCTTCTGGACTGTTGTATCTTATTCAATTAGCTCAATAAAATTCATACCATCTGCCCTAGGTTTGGCTAAGGTAGGGTTGCTTTTCACAGGACAGCCAACTGAACCAGCCAATGGGATATTCAACACTATACTGACATCATGCCACTTGGTTGGCCTTTGGAGGTCTCTTCCAACCCAAGCATTCTATGATACCAACGACAGACCAATAGTTATTACTTTTAGATGAAAGAGCATTAATAATTTCCCTAGATCCTGCTTAGGACTACAGTCATCCCATGCTCTTTGCTCACTGAACAAATTACGTTACAATATGAACTTTTCTTCTTATAAATCCATTCATTTGATATAACTTGGCACAATAATCATCAAAATGAAAAACAAGGAATATGCTCTTGCATGATTCACTGGCTAACAGATGCACTATCCACACCTACATCATGCAAGATACCTCTCAGAATATGCCAAATAATGCTAGATTTCCTAGCCTCCTTCCTATCTTAAAGACAACACATAGTTCTGACTTTTAATTCTTCTCAAAAAATCAAACATAAAGTTCTCTAAGAAGTAAAATATAGGTTTTTGTCGTGAGCATTAGCAATAGTATTGAATCACCATCTGCATGAAAAATAGAATCTCAAAGCAAAGAATCTGACTGAACACAACATGACATTTTAATTTCCTTCTTGAGCTTCAGTGCTCGCCTTGATGAGATTCATTTTCTTAGCAGAAGCACAAAACTTCAGAAGCTTTTTTTTTAATAGTATGTTCTTACATTCTGCTGTTTAAAAATGCAGCAATTTTTTTGGTCTCTTTGGAGGTCTAGAACTCTTCTTTCTACAAAAAAAAAGCCTTTGGAATACACAGAAAAATGAATTGGTGCATACAACTGCTGTGCTTTAGTACCACCCTGACCTTGCCTGAGCAGCTAGAAGCATGAGACATCCCTGAAAGATACTATTTATATGATTAATCTTTTCTTATCTACAGGCAGTTGCAGTGTGGGAAGGACAAATTTGAATCCTCATTGACAGGTCTCCAAAACCACCACCTCAACATTCAATGACAGCCAAAACAGCCAACCAAATGTCAGATAGTAACAGGCACACTACTGAGAGCAAGGGAGAAGGTGCCTTCTACATCTTCAGCACTATTAAATACATCTTCACTACTAAATACAGTGCCTGTATTTCAAGAAGGATATAATAGAATTATGAGGACAAAATAAGATGTTATTACAAGTAATTCAAATGAAAAGAAATAATTCTCCAGGTATTTTAGTGATAGGAAGGAGTGTGAAAACTACAAGTCTTTCCCATCTAAGACTCAGAGATAACTGAGGACAGAAACAGCACATTTATAGTTGATCCTACTGAAGGACAAAGGGACAAGCTGAATGACCTCCTGAAGCATTATCCAGACTTATTATTCTATGATTCCCTAAATATTACTTGACCTACTTCAGACCTCGTGTACCTCATTCAGGTTCTTCCATTGCAACTGCATACACAGGAAAAGTTTAGTAAAGATTTGGCATCAACAAGCAAAATGACACTGTCAGATTTACCAGTTTCATAGTAACAGCATATGCTGGACTAGGATATGAAAATTAAGGGTAATCTAAACTTATTTAACTGATCAAGGTACTATGAATAATTTTCAGTACTAAGTAGGACCTTACTATGTCTAGTTTAATACATAGCAAAATCTGAAGATTCAGTTTAAGCTACCAGGCAGCTGTTTTCTCCTGGTCCAGCAGAGGGAGATTTGAATTCCTTCCTTTTATTCTTCAAAGAGCTAGTGAGACTGCCAAGGCCCTAAGGTGTATGGTCTGACATTAAAATGTCAGCACAGATCCAGTTGTTGCCAGAAATGTGAGGAAAATCAGATACAGTATTTCCTAACATCAGTTAAATAAAGAGCAACTAAAATGACATGATCTGAAACTCTTAAATTCTAGACGAGTGTGAATACAACACAATTTATTTTCCTGTGTGGTTTTGTTGGTGTTGTTTGTTCTTAGTTTTAGTTTGTGTTTGTTTGTTTGTTTTTTTCATTTTTTTTAAGATCTTTGTTTTCTGCATGAGAAAACACATCCTGGTAGACAGACCTCAAGTTGCTTTCTGAAAGCTGAAATCTTTTGTTGAATATATTTGACTTTTAACATCTTTAGCAGTATATTTCAGGGATTCTTTACAAACACCTCAGCAATGTGTATCTTGTTTGAATTTGCTGTGGAATGGCAGTGCCTGTTTTCTCTTCTATTCAAAAATCTGATTGCTGGCAGATTCAGGAAAGAGCAAAGGCAGAGAACATTATTCCATGGAATGGCAATGAAGTCGGTACAAATTGCCTTCTTGTTCTAAGTATGTGACAACATGTAAAAATAAGAGTTTTCTTTCATATGATAAACACCATTAAATTGCATATTTGAATATTGGTTTGCTGCTGAGATTTGTAACAATAAGCAATCAGCTGCACAATAGAAAAAATGAAAACCCACACACCTGTAAACCAAATACACACAATCTGTATTTTCTAGGTTGCTTTAATGTATGTAAATATATATATGGGATAGTTTCAGACCTTTCTCACACCATAGAATGCATAGGAAGAGTTTTAGCAAGTGAAGAAAGAGGGAGAAAAGGTAGAGATTCTTCACAGCCTACAAAATCTTGCTTTGAATTTGTAGGCATGTCGATAGCCCTGCTGAAACCACACATGAGACTATTCACACATGCAAAGCCACTTGCAAATATAAATATTTGTCCAAAGAGACAGGGAATAGCTCTAGGTAAGTGTTCTTCATGTAAACAAGCATGATAAGAATTGCCTGTGTTCGAAATCTTCTGTAAATGGCAAAGAGACTTAGGATGCCTCCACTGCCAATATCAGTAAACCTCCTTTAGCCTTTTCAGGGCTGAAGAATCTACGTAAAGACAATATTGTGATTGCTCTTTTAACATAGTAGAGCCAGTTACTCCTCTCCTCAAATCAGAAATTCCAACACTTTTTTTTTTTTCCTTTTATTTTATTTTTTCTAAGCCCAGACAAGCTCAACACAGGAACATAATTGTGGGAGGAAAGTGATTTGGATTTTGCTTTTAGTAGCCTAGCAAAGAAAAGATTCTAGCTGACAGTAAAATGTTGATATTTCCTTTTCCTGTCAAAATATATTGCAGTGCAGTGGTGGTCTAACCCTGCTTTTAGCCTTTTCTTGTTTTTTAAGCCTTCTGACACACATAACAACATGTGCAAGTGCATGACCATTGTCTCTATGCCATCTCAGCACTTTGCAAATTCAGTCAAGTGGGGCAAAATGTTGTGGTGTAACTGTGTAAAACTGTTTTTTCCCCTCACCACTAAGAAGAAACATGCACTGGTTAGTCTATATTACTTTTATCAACGTGCACCAAAAGGCTGTTACAAAACCTGAATATCTTTCCTTCACCATCATTCACATCAACGTGGAAGAAAACATATGGGTTCTGAAACTGTCAGATCTCATAAACTAGTTTTTTTTTTCTCTGGAGAGCCACATGGAATAATTCCAAAACCAAATATGCCTCTTTTTAATTAGGTTAGGCCCCAGATATTATATTTCTATCATATTCGGACAGAATGCTGGCTTCTGTGCCTGAATTTTTTTGTCACAAAAAAAAGTGTGCCTTTGTGTACTCAGAATTGTCAGTGGGATTGCTTTATCTGCAAGATCAGAGGTAACCTTACGTAGTATCCTGAAGACTGAAGAATGTACTCTCTAAGATGCTGTTTCTTCCAAAAAGGCTCCTTAATTTGAATGAGATGCTTTTGCATCTAAGAATTTCTGGATATAGAGAATATGAAAGAAAGGAAAAAAAGATGATTCTGGGAAGAGTGTGACGTGTCTTCCTTTTGTGTGCTTCAAAGACAAGAATGCTAAGGAAATATTACAAGTGAATATTTTTTTCAGAGACTTCCTGTGGTTATATAGCTCTGCAACACAAGTGGGGATAGTTATGATAGAAACGTCTCAATGAGCATTCAGGGCCTTGCTAAGTATTTTTAAAAGATGGTGATGCTATTGTACATGAGAAAATCAGAAAGGCCCAGCCAGGTCCTTTCACCCTGGCCCATAAACCTAACCCTGGAGGAAATTCCTGAGGCAGAGAAAAGGCAGGTCTCCTTTGACAGCTGGGAATGAGGGTTGGCATTTGGATGATGTCCATAACCAGGCAAGAAAGCCCCTCCTGATTGGTTTTCACCCAGGGTCTGGCCAGCCTTGGGTGGGGACTGATGAGGAGATCACCACCAGGTGCCCCCACCTTCCACATTAACTGGGAGGTGGGGCAAGAAGCCACCTCTATAAGAGCTAATTCTGGGTGCAGTGCTCTTTGGAGCTTTGTTTATTTAGTGTACGTCTTGTGTGGGGCTTCTGGTTATTTCAAAAGGCTTCCTGACTTTTCATGGCCAGTGGAGTTCCCAGGATGACAGGGCCAGAAAATGAAGCTGTTTCTGAGTCCCTGCTCTATCCATGGGCTCCTGGCCTGGCTGCTCCCATCTCCCATGGCTTGGATCCTTGCCTGGCTGCTCCCTTCTCCATGTCCACTGTGGTGGGTGAGAGCATGGTCTTGTTCCTCCTCTGGCTGTCTGGCACTTTAGGTCTCTGGGGTGTGATGTGGTAGGGGAGGGATGAGTTTGGCTGCTGGTCTGTCTGTTAATGATAATATTCTATATTAGATGAGTGGTCAGCAGAAGATAGTAGAAGTGATGCTTGTCATGCTCTCCTATGAGAAAAAAATTCTCTTTAGGCATCTTCTTGTGTCAGGTGTAGTAGTATTTGGTGATTCTCAATAGATTCTCTGACATGTATTTGTCCAGCTTCCTCTTGTAGCCAAACAAATCTTTAGCATCCAGAGCATCCTTTAGTGTGGAGTTCCCCAAATCTACTAGGTGTTTAGTATGGCTTTCACTGTTCCCACTGGAATAAATAGATGCAGTATTAACTGCACCTCAGAATGCCTAAACTAAGAAAGGGAAATAAAAGAGGTTTTTTAATATCTAACTATGAAGTTGTACCTTCCCAACTAATCCTCCAACGTTAGCAAATTTCCTTTGGCCTTAAGGTGTCTACATGAAGCAGCAGGTATGGAAAGCTTTGATAGAATTAAATCCCTTACTTTGTATTAGTTATTTGTATAAAAATATACAGTAATTGCAGAACCTTCTGTGTTATTAAAAGCAACAGAAAAAAATTAAGACTAAAGCTTCACAGCAAAACTGCACTAAGTTGACTAAACACAAAGATAAGGAAAGACTTGCAGTTATCCTGAATATCTCCATTTAGCATCATAAATTCATGCTGTGGGGTTAGTGGCATATCAATTTGCTATGGATGGGTTTTTTGTGTATGTGATTAAGTGATAGTTGGCAGCAAGAGCTTGAAAGTTCATTGTGGAGTAATGGCTCATAGATAACTGAGTACCCTTGGAGGTCTTCTGGTTGTATTTAAAGGTTTATAAGATTTTTGGCCCAAAGATGCCCTTAAGGTCTCTTGAGCAGAGGAGACCATAGGACTGCTCCATGTAACTCTCAGAGAAAAGAAAGCAAATAACATCTGGAAGGAAACACTGGTTTTCAGAAAACCTTCTGTCTTCAGATTAAAAGCTCACAGTACAGACAATCCACACAGTTCATTGTAAAATATTTCAAATATTACCCTGCTTCCAAAGAAAACAACACTTTTTCCAGCCCTACATTCATTTAGCATCTAATTTTTGTCTTGTTACTTCTTTGTTAAATGACAAAACCTTTCACACTCAGATATTGTCTCCACTTAAGGCTGAGACTGCAGGAAAATTAATGTTCCTCTGGTATAAAAGACAGGGAATTTTTTGAAACAAATGTCCACTATTATGTAGCAAGGCTTTGGAAACTGCAAATGTGGCGTGATTGTGATAATAATGTGTAGAAGTGAGGAGGAGAAAAGTTCCTTTATCTCCTTCTGAAGTACTTGGTTTATGTACCTTATCATATGATAGAACAATAGGGGTAGAGCTTGCTCATCTGCATTGAAGTTTTCAGACAAGAGCACAAAAATCATCCATAAAGGTGAAAAAAAAAAAGTCTTGATCACTCTTGGAGAAAGGTTAAGATATAAAACTTTCATTAAGATTGATTTTTTGACTCTGGTGCTCTTTGAGTTAATTAAAAGCAGAAACAGCTGAAAGATACATATTAATATTAATACCCTATTGGAAAGAATTTCCCTCAGTCAACAGAAGATGATGAACCAGGGAGACCTTTCCTAAAATATATGTCTTGGCCTTCAGACCCTTTCACATGCTTCTTTTAACACTGTTAGCTGAGAAGAGAAGTATCTTTCAGGCTCTCTCAGACAGTATTGAACCTAGGCCAGCTACAGAGTGATAATAGCCTCAACTTTGAGTGGCAAGAAAATAGATGACCTCTGGTATCAGTGCATCATAATGACACAGGCATATTCTGAAATGACTCCCCTCGTATTTCACGTCCCATTATAGGCATTGAAATTGGAACAGGCTCAGGACAGCAATGTTGAGATAATCAAACTCAGGGAACAGGGATATAATGCAGGATTGAATGCAGGCAATGTTGGCAGGCCTCCTCAAGCCTCACCTATGTTCCTGTGCTCTTTGTCTTTAGGGAAATATGAGATTGGCTGCTTTTCATTCACTGGTGACAGTATTTATTGCCACATCTGAGGGAAAGCTGTGATTTTTCACAGCTAAGGTGATTTGAATCATAACAGAGTGATATTCATTCAGCAGAAAGCCATGGCCTCTCAAAGCTCTGCACCCACCAGGGCTGATGCAGCTTCCCAGATGGAGCTAATGTGGTATTTTGCCAACACTGATGGTTCTTATGCCACATCAAAAATTGCTCTCTTATCGTGGCAATATGTTAGCAAATAAAGTTGTGTGAGGTGACTATCTCACCTTCCAAGGTACCTTTGCATAATAGGTGTGAGGCTCTGGAGGTAGTACCAAGCAATGACTAAGACAATGGTTCATCTAGCTTGGAGGAGTTGCTGAGGCTAAGTCATCAGACTTAGTCTTAGTCATTAACTAAGTCTTTAGGCTTAAGTCTAAGAGGCTAAGACCTCATTAAAACTGTTTCCACAAAGAAAAAAGATAGGTCATTATCATAGGAGACTTCCTTCTGAAGGGAACTGAAGGCCCAATATGCAGACTGGACCCACTTCTTGGGTAGGTAGGACATGTCAGGCTGGATTGATGGGCCAGGGCTGATGGTATGAAGTCCAAGAAGGTCAAGTGCCAGATCCAGCACTTGGGTCACAGCTCTGTGCAATGCTGTTGGTTTTGACAAGAGTGACTGTAAAGCTGCTTGAAAGAAAAGGACCTGGAGTTGCTGGTCAACAATGTGTTCAGGTGGCCAAGAAGGCCAACAGCATCTTGGCTTATATGACAAATAGTGTGGCCAGCAGGACTAGGGAAGTGATTGTGCCCCTGACTTGTCAGTGGTGAGGCTGAACCTTGAATAGTGTGTTCAGTTTTGGTCCCCTCACTGCAAGAAAGACATTGAGGTTCTGCAGCATGTCCAGAGAAGGGCGAGAAAGCTGGTGAAAGGTCCAGAGTCCAAGTTTGATGAGGAGTGGCTGAGGGAAATGGGGTTGTCTAGCCTGGAGGAAAGGAGACTCAGGGAAGACCTCATTGCTTTTGACAGCTATCTAAAAGGAGATTGTAGCGAGGTGGGTGTTGGTCTCTTCTCCCAAGTGACAAGTGATGGAACAAGAGGAAATCAACTGAAGTTGCACCAGGGAAGGGTTACATTTGACATTAGGAAAAACATGGCTTAGCGGGACTTGGCAATGCTGGGTTAGTGTTTGGACTCAATGCTCTTAAAGGTTTTTTGCAAACTATAAGATTCCATGATTCTTTCTGGTATCAATATCAAAAACTACATATTTTTTTTTCTCTTCAGAATTCACCCCGTTTCAGTAGTACTAAGGTCTGTGTGTATCTGGACAGGAAACAAAGGGCAATTCAATCTAAAATCATTTTTTCAGTGTATGATTCAAATCACAATTTGGAATAAAATCATTTTGATTTGCCTGTAACTGTAATTTCAAATCTACTTGTGTTTATGCCATAGTTGTGGCTCTTTAGTTTCACAGTTCAAATCACAATTAGGCAAATCAAAATTATTTTATTCCAGTAACTGTAATTTCAAATCTACTTGTGTTTATGCCATAGTTGTGGCTCTTTAGTTTCACAGTAGGAGTCCTACAGTAAATCAGAGAAAAAAGAGACACATCTATCTTAAGGATTTATATTTTTTCCTTATGCTAATGTCATATTTTGTTAGCAATAAACATTATAGACTTTCAGCAAGCAAAGCATATATATAAAATATATATACATATATACAAAGCTATATACTATTAGCTTGCATTAGCCTTGGTATGGTTTTTTTCATGCCTTAAAACATGAGTTTGTGTGAAGGATGATGTTTGTTTCATCTAAAGAACAAGGTTTTAATTTTCTGTCACAAAGTATTTGAATGAATCCTTTCTCAGCTGGATGAGGAGATGCTGTTTGGTGTGTCATGGATGTACTCACTACAAGCCTTGGTCAAAGGAGAAGTTATTTCCTTGTCAGGCTTTTATGTGTCCCAAGAGGTCATAGATATTCTGTGTATGTGTTTAACCACTTCAAAAAAAGAATAGAACAGCACAGTGATGGTGTCTTTATCATAATATCAGCCTTTGGAATGACATGTGCTTTTTGAACGCAGCTTTTTTGAGCACCAAGCTGCAGGGATAAATATCTGAGCTAAAAAACTTCTCAGGCATATGTAGAAGACACAAACTCCTTCACCCTCAGCTTCTACATGTTCACTCTTCCTTGTACAAAGTATGATTTAATGCTTTCTTGTCAGACCACTGGTATTTTCTCACCTCTGCTGACTCACAAGGTCTATCAAGACACCTTCTGAAACAAGAACTGAACCTTCTTATGTAGCAATCTTCTTCTCTTTAAAAATCTCATCTGCAGCCTGATGCTCGGTGGGACTCTGCTGGTTTTGTGACTTCCACAAAGGATTCTGCTGTCATAACTTATAAACTGATATAACTATATTGACATTAAAGGAGTTGCTTTTGGTTTATGCTTAACTAACAATAGACATGCAAAACAGAACAGCTTACACCAGAATCTTTACTAAATGCTGCTTTGAGTGGTCAAACTGGGATTATTTCCTTGATCTCTGAAGTGATTTTAGGTCACTGTAACGTTAGGTTGTTCTATAGGTGTGATTCAATGATCTGAAGAAACAATTCAAATCTGTAATTCAGATTTATTAAATGTACTTAGGAGTCTAGCAGGAGCAGATCCACAACTAGTGTTAAATGGTGTAACTGTATTAAACAGGGGGCCTTTTTCATTTAAACAGGATAAGATAAGGGTTCTGTGAAAATTTGTTTTCTACTAGACCCATATGAACACTCAAAACATAGTTTCTATACTGCAAATGTTTTTTGGCATCAGGAAAAAATGTCATTGCAATTTACACAATTTCTACAGAATTTCTTCTATAGACACTACTTCTAGTTAGTTTAAAATATAAACTCTTTTGCTCATCCATAACTCAGAAGTGAAGAAATGTCTAAAAATGAAAAACTGATTTTCTTTTTTTTAAGTTAACTAAGTATTGTGATGCCTGATATAAAGTTTGGGTTTGATTCAGGCTCTAGGAAATGAAAATCCCTCCAAAATGAGGGGCAAATGAGGGGAAATGAAAGAGTAGCAAATCAAACTCAATTTTCTCCTGTGAACTGATACAGAGATAGAATTAGAGATAACCACAGCAACAGTGAAAAACTTATCAGAACATTTTCTTGCTTTCTCTGTAACTCTGTAGGAAAATCCCCAGACTGCATTAAGGTTTCAAATCAGGCAATGCCTGTGAAGGTTGGAGATTTCTGGGGAAATATCTCTGTACAGTAGAGAGGCATTAAGAAGTGATCTAACAAAGACAAGCTGATGCTGCATGTTCCAATTACCAAGAGCTGTTATCAGGACTTTTTGCAAAGCTCTTAGATTTCTTGATAAATAAGAGACACACAGTATTATGTGTTATTGTTAATGGTTAATGACATTGATTTCTTGGCATGACAGCCAGAGATAGAAAGACTGAATGATATGCAATGCCTGCTTTTTTAATGATAAAAATTTGAACTATTCCATTTTTTTTATAGGCAGAATCAAATGACTTCTGAATTATCCCCATTTCAAACCAAAAATAAGCATTCCTCTTTGGAAGAGTTGGTGTGGTTAAAGGAAAATTTACTTTCTGCTTGGGTTTTTAATTCTATTTTGCTTGCCTAAATCAGAATGATATTCTGATATGAAAATGTCTCAGCTGTCAAGAAAAAGGTGGAGAATTTCTGCCTACTGCCCAAATAAAGCATTTTCTTTGTGACTAGAATTGGTGGTCTGGTCAGTTTAAAGGATTTGATCTAACTTCAGTGCTTCTCAGGATGGTTTTGTATGCATTGATTTCAATATGCTGGCCAAAAATGGTATCTGCCAAGTAATGGCAGTCAAAGTGTTGAAAACATTAGCAGAAAATTAGTGTCAGTGTAAAACATTTCTACTTCACCAGTGGAATTTTCTTTTTCTTTAGCCATTCCTTTTTCTTCCACTTGCTTTGTTTCCCTCCGTGGATTAAGTGCCCTCTTCAGCTATGTGTTTACTACTGTCTTTTGACTTCTGAAGAAAGAACACTAAGATGGGCTCTAGAAATAAATAAAATAGGATTCTAGACACCTACATCCAAAAATCCTCTTATGGATTATGGAATCTTATTTCCTAAACACAATAGCTGAGATTCTATGCTGTGTGCTGGTGAAAAGAAAACACTTCACAACCTTGGGGAAGAAAAGACAACTACACTGTTAAGCTTGTCTTTTTCTTTTATCCTCTGGGTTCTGAGAATTTCAGAGAATGGTCCTGCTAGCATTTTAAATTCTCAGGAGGCAAGTAGACTTTGTCTGGTAGGATGTAACACTGCATGGTGTCTCTGCCACCCCACACAACCTGTCCTTGGTTTCACTGGGGTGTTCTCACCCCTATCAGGTTGCTAATATCAGGATGTCTTTGAGTACCTGAGATAAAGTTAGCCTGTCCAAACCAAACTGGAGCAGTATAGAACACAGACTATCTAGACCTTCTTTCTGCCTGACAGGAAAAAAAACCCTACATGGGATAAAAATTGTGGGGTTTTAACATAGTTGTATTAATATTATCTTTATCTCCTCTATTGTCAATCTATTACGGCTCTAGAGACCTTTAAGAGTTCCTTGGTGGTTTTTTTCTTTACATAGTTCTTCTGCACAGTCTAATTTGACTCAGCCAAACCAAAATTTTGGCTTACCCAACAGATAAAAGCATAAATAGACCCATAATATGACATGAAGGAAGCAGGTGCAGGCAAACTGCAGAAAAGTAGATTACAGTGATGAAGATTCTCCAGTGATATTACAAAATTTCAGCTGAAATAAATACAAAAAGTCTGAGAATTTCATTTAATTCTAACTCTGTGTGTAGGACAAATGAGAGAGAAAGAGGTAAGAAATAAAGTTAGAGAAGAAATGGCAAAACTTTCCTCCAACTTGTGACTTGAAATTAATGCCATTCTCTGTAAAATATATATAATGTGTGTGCCAGTAATGAAAGAAAAGATCAGGAAAGTAGCTAGTTAAAGTTCTTGGAGTATCTTTTGTCAGTGTTTAAAGTTGATTTTTATTTAGTCAAGTTTAATTTAGGACAACTAAAAAAATCATTACACTAAAAAAAGGTTAAGCTGTGTATTTGGTTGTGTCCAAACCCCCAGTTTTATTCTGGAACCACTAAAACAAATGAATCAAGTTCAGTGTGAAAGTTATGGTACTACTTTGATTATCTATAAAAGAGTTGATCAGAAGCAAAAGACTATTTTTTTTATTAGTTGCATAATGTTCTACAGATAACTGATTATCTGTCATTGTGTCAACCATTAGAGGCAAACAGATAAAAACTGGTTAATAAAAATAATTCTATGTCAGAATTAGGGGCTTTATGCACACTCCAGTTTTTCTGCACCACTGTTGACTTTAACAAAGATCTACTAATATACATCTTCTGAACATTTGGGAACTCTGCTCAAGTTTCCAGAGACATACTGCTAGGAACCCAGACCATGAAGAGCCTACCTTAAAGTAAATCCTTGACAAGAAAACACCATCGTTGTATATTTTTAATAGCTAAATATAGCCAGGCTTCTTTCCCACTACACTGTTTTCCTCTGGTTTTAAAATCAAATTAAAAATTAAACATTATTGATAATGAATGCAAGAAGTCACAGTGCTGTTTAACTTCACCTTCCTTTTCCAATCATGTTTTCATTAGTTAGTGGTTCTTGTACTTGCTGCCACAGGCAAGCTATTTATTTTTACAGTACTTGTGCATTTCATTATTTTCTGTGAAATTAAAACCAAGGACATGAACTCTTGATGCTCTGATTCACCTTCAAAATGATATTTTTTTACTCTTGTGCTGCCAGCTGTTTTGTAATTATTCATTTTATGTATTTTTATTAATCATTTCTAAGTGAAATCTCCTGTGCAGTTCCACCTAAGAAAATATTTGAGATTTGTTTACTTATTTCTGTTTCTTCCCCTGGATCTCTTCTACAATCTCAGAATTGCTGCTTCCCTGTATGGCTAACTTGCTAAGTGAAAAGTCACTAAAAATGAGCAAACTGTGTCAGTAGCTAGATTTCCAATCAAATCAGCTGGGAGCTGCTGAGCTCATATGATGAGTCAGAAATTAAGCCTTTACTTCAAACAATGTCCTTCAAAAAGCTTTTTTTGTGTTAGATCTTGAAAGAATTTAACTTAATATGTCATGGCCTCTTAACTGCTTGAGAAGAGCTTTCTAGGCCATTTTTTTTACCACTTCAGAAGGTGAGATTTTGATCCTTTCAATAGAACAGGGACTGGGAAGAGGTTTGTTTCCCTCACACACTGCATAGAAACACTCAAATTTTAATTTGAGTTTGTCACAGTTGAGATTTTAACATGCCAATAAGGATAACACAAAGGTTTCTTGTTTTTTAGTGGCAGTGATACCTACTTAAGATTTTTTAATAATGAGGAATATGAAGCATCTGGTCGTCCTTGGATCATAAATGCACAATTACTCAAATCTCTAAATAAAAACAGCACAGAGTGGGAATTTAATCTCTAATCTGTGTTTTCTTTAAAGAAGATCATATTAAGGGCTAATTATGGCACATCTGTTCCTATTTTATAGTACTAACTTCAATAAGAAGTCAAGTAAATCATAAGTTGTACTGGAATTACACACTAATGTAATGGCAGAATCTGGTCTATATATTTTTAACACATTTGTCCCACTAAGTGGTAGCATTTATCCACCTACATTTTTATTAGCTAAACTAAGGGCAACATGTACATTCAACAGTGACCTGCTCCAGCTGTTTTAACCTGAGATTTATAGCTTGGACACATCAATTATTCCATTTTTATTTTTTCCTCAATAGAAATTCTACTGGTTTACAAGTTGTTATAAACACCCCTGAAAATCCATCTGAACAGAACTATTTTACAATCCAAGCACCCTGCATGGCAGTAGTGATATTTAAGAGTTCCTTGGATTCTGTCATAATGATCTACATTTTTTCCCTTGAATCTGAAAAAGAATAAAAGCACATTTTCAGTTTCCAAGAGACATCTTTTATTGTTGTTACAAATACCATATTTTCTTGGTATTAAGGAAATGGTGCCCAGCACCAAAGGTCCTTGAAATTTTTTGATCTCCTAAATAAATCAATGAGTCTTTTCTACTTGTCACCACATAAATGTCATGCCAGACCCTCTTTTCACTTACATAGCTCTAGTGACTAATGTACCTAATATTTATGCCATTTTATAACCATGCACAGTAAAAAGTATATGAAACCTTCACAACGAGCCTTGCTTCTTGTAGGCAGAAATGTGATGTACAGTGTGTGGAGTTAAAAGAAATAAGCATATTCAAGTCTACATTTCAGAAGTTTCAGTTTATTAATATTTCACACTGAGGGGAAAAAAGCTTGTTAGGATGAGTATGGACAAAGGAGAAAGAATGAGTTTCTAGCATCCAAACTACTAGTTGTATTTTAAAATATAATTCAGTAGCATAGAGAAAGAAGATAAACCATCAATCCCAACCACACAAAACGTACAAAAACTCCTCCTGAACAGAGAGGCTCCTGACCTAGTGTAAGGTTTTTGTTCACAATTTGCCCTTCAATGTCACTGACACGACAGCAAATATCAGGAGTGTGTTCAGTGAGGTCAGAGTGTGAAAGCAGGTTCTGAGATGTGTGCAAGCTAGGGAAGTATCAGTGAATGGGTTGATAGTGGAAGTACTTGAAATTATTAAGCAGCTATATTTGACAATTTTTTTCTGCATTGAAAACAAGGCAGGCTGCAAGTATAATTGCTCCATAACCCAAGCTACCCCCTTCTCTGGATTTTAATAGCACTTAATTATGCTTCCAGGACATCAAATAGAGACAGGTTTTTTTTAAAATGTCTTATTCTATTGCATAATAGACCACTTGGAGCCATTATGGTCTATATGAGGTCAATAATACCCATTCTGAAACTCAGCAAATAAATATTTATAAATGAAAAAGAAACATTGCTCCTTAGAGTCTATCAATAATTCATTTTTTTAGGGGGCCTTAAATACATGATAAACCATAATGGCTCCAATGGAACAGTCAACTCTCATAAACTTCTAGGAGGAATTATTTTTTTATTTCATGTAAACCTCAATTACAATTCTATAGTAGAGGAACCGAGCATTAAAATCACTCTGTAAAAGTGATGCTATAGATGTGCACATTTAAGACTAATACTCTTTGTGGTTAGGGATAAATTGATATTTGGGTAAGGAATCTGGGTTCCTACTCTTTATGCAGTATTATAAATGTACAGACTGCTTGGCAATGGCCTTTATTCCTAATAATAATTATTGTTAGTTGTCTTGTTGATGCATTGAAGTCCCCAGTGCACTGAATATCATACAGAACATAGAAAACCCCAACATATATGCAATGGTTGTGGTGTTTAAACTGAACATAACCTATAAGCTGAAAACATTAAATGGGCATAAAAATTCTTAGATTAATCTTACCTTAATTCCATAAGAAAACAATTATATATGGAAATTTTACTCCTCATTGTAGTGCAAAGTCTGCTTGTGGACAAGGACTGAGAGGTGGGTCCTATCCTGCTTATTATTTTGCCAGGTGAGTCAAACAGAAGGTAAATACAAGAGAATGAGACTCACGAGGAGGTGGAATGACTTTCACATCTTAACACAGCAGGATAATAATGACAGCAATGAATCATTAATAACCAGGGAAAATATGTGAAGTCTTTGCTGCCATGTATGCACGATCCCACTCTTACACTGTTCACTTAACACAAAGTGAATTAATGAGTTTCAGCCCTTAACTCTGCATTTTCCTTCTGTGTCTGTATTATCAATTTAAACTGATTTAGTGAAGTGCAATTCTGTGGTGCTATGTCTGCTACTCTACCCAGTGTCACTAGAGAATAATCCAGGTAAAGAGACCTCCTCAGGAACTAGATCAGGACATCAGCAGCACTGATTCATAATCAGAGGGGGAAAAAAAAAACCCAAAACTATTATTTTGGGGCACTGGCTGAAGTTCATGACTACTTCTTTCTCTCTAGAAAGCTTCCAGTAGAAGGAGACCCCTCAAGATTTCAATATATGACAGATGCAGTTGCTATTGCAATTTTTTTTTTTAATTAAATGAAATATAACTGTTAAAGTAAAATCTAAACTGTTGAGTGTACTCAGTTTAGAGAAGGATGTTTAAATTCTTCTGATTTACCCCACCGAAGCTCAGACCTGAGCCTTCCCTAGCCCAAATGACCAGTTATTGACCAGTGCAGACTGGTCAATAACCTCTCTGCAGCATCCACACAGGGATCTTACTGCATTTTCACCCTCCAAGTGCAAGAATAACAAGATTGAGAAGAGGTAGCCAGGACCTGCAGATCTTGTGGTCCTTGTGAGTCCAGGCCACTCCACTCCATCTGCATGGGAATAAAGACACGTGCAAGTACTTTTGGTCAGTGTAGATGGAGAACAAGACCATTGGCAGGACAATCCCCACTTTACTTTCTTCCACTAGTTTTTGGAGTAGGAAGAAAGCACAGGGATGGAATATTTCTTGGGTTTGAGATGTCTCTATTGACTTTAACCTTCTCTTTGGTTCAGAAACATAACACTGCTCCTAAAAGCAAATAAAAATGACTGCATTCCATTGGGTTTTCAAGGCATTGAAAGCTCCTAAAGATACAAATAACAGTTCTAGTAGGCAGCTTTTAAAGAGAGATGTGCTTTTACAATATACCACTAATATTTCATTGATCTAGCTAATAGTTCAACATCATTAAGGTCCATATCATAAGCATGCTATAAAATTATAAAATGATTTAAGCTGGCATGAGTTTTGCAGAATAATTGTCACATTTTCCTTGATTTTTAAGTGCTGCTCATACAATTACAACCTTAAAGCAGGATGCTTTGGACTTGAGAAAGTAATTTCCATTGGATAGATGAAACTGGTGCTACAACTTGCCAGCCTAAAACCACTACAATGTAGATGATCACAGAATTTTTCCAGCAGTCCAGATCCTGTAGAATAAGGTTTCTGCTCTGGGCAATAATTCAGAAAAGAAGTAAAGTTAATCAAGTATAGGGATATTTATCCTTTCTGAAAGATAAGTCTGTACATAGACAACCTTAACATCATCTCTTACAAAAAAAAGTTGATAATAAATGACAGTGCAACTTTATTTTATCATTACAACTATAAATGTTCTTAAGCTCAGTCTTTCCTGAAATGTTGCTACCAGCCAGCAATGAAACAGTTATTTGTATGCAATATTCATCTATAATTTTTTTTTTCCACATGGCTTTAGCAGAGAAATCTTGCATAAAAATGATTCTAAATTACAGTTCATTCCATTCAACAGCATAAATGTAATGAGAAATAAAGTCAATCAGAGCCAATTTCTACAGATTGCTGGAAGAAAATAATCCTTGTGCTATCAAGTGGAGTGTAAATGGGACTACCTGAGTCATAACTAACACTGACTTCCTACATTTGAAGAAATATATGGAGTTATTCTAGTAGTACAGCAAGAAGCCAACAAATGAAGAGAAACTCAATATTTGGGCAGTCTGTAGTGATTCTACACAAGTTTTCTAATTGTACAATGGCAAACAAAAAAAGGTTGGAACATCTGGATTGTACATGAGAATTCTTTTAAAGTAAAATAATCAAATAAGATTCTAGATTTTGCTCACTATAATGAAAATTTTTTCTTATATAGAAAGAATATATAGAATATATCTCTTATAGAGAAATTTTTTCTCTTCATAAAGAAAATTTCAAATATCAGTAATGTTCAGGCTGTGCACACCATTCTTACTTCTCTGCAAAGTTAAGCTTGAGTGCTCACACTGCAGTATTTTTCACTGTCAGGTCTATATAGCCTGTAGGTTTTCTTAAGCTGTAGTTCAGCTGCTAACTCTCCTGAGTGTTTTTGCTTCTCATTTACTAGTTCTCCTGCAACAGCTGCCAGTGTACTAATAAAGTATCTCTACTGATGCTGAACAACTGTGAATATCAGTGTAAAATATGGTTGCTCCACCCCATCTTTTATTTATCTGCTCTCAGAATTGCTTGAGCATGAAGGCAGAATAGTCTCTGAAGATCCCTCCTGTTTTTCTGTTTCAGAGGGCAAGGCTGGTGTGCTGTATGCTTGTTTTTATTGGCAAAAAGCTGCAATGAAGTATTTAACTCCATCTCAGCCTCTAGTGCTTCTACCTGGACAACATTCCATTTGGAAGTACTATTAATCTGAATTATTCCTTTTTGTGCTTCAGTTTGAGGGACAGCACAAAACACAGAGCTTAATGTAAAAATTCCAGACTCCTTTACTAGGATTATTTGATAATCTTCCCTAATCTGTAAATCTGACCTCTGATCAGACCACTATAGCTAATGGAGCTGACTTCCAAAAAATCCCATGTCTGAATTACTCCTTTTTGTGCTTCAGTTTCAGGGACAGCACAAAACACAGAGCTTGATGTAAAAATTCCAAACTCTAACTAGGATTATTTGATAATTTTCCCTTATCTGTAAATCTGACCTCTGATCAGACCACTATAGCTAATGGAGCTGACTTCCAAAAAATCCCATGCTCTTTTTATGTCTCATGGATGAATTTGGTCTGAAAGGGACTCAATCTCTATGCAGTATTGTTCCCCACAGCCTAAAATTCTTTTTCCTATTTTTCCAATAGCCTTATTGAGATCTTATTTTGAAATTTGTAAAGGCAATAATAAAACTTGCTCCTGAGATGCATGCTCAGTAGTACTGAAAAGGTTAACATTCCCAGCTAAAGCAATTAAATGTTTTATTTATATTTTGGGGATTAAGCAAGCAATTCAGGCATTGTAACAAATCAAGCTGACAACTTCTATTCACATAAATGACAATGTGCAGACAAAAATTAGATTAATTTCCAAAATAACAATAATTCCTTTACCCAGAATGCCACGTTTATGGAAAGTGTTTAGAACATTGCTTCTAATTATTTCCAACTTTGCAACAGATTATTACAGAGCGACCTTTTCATTATAAAATTACTGTTTTGATGACTCATTGCACTTTTTCATTCTTTTATTAATGCACCTTCTTTATTATGTAGATACAGAAGGGATAGAATTGCAAAATAAAAGCAAAACAAAGAGGAAAGACATAGTTGCCTTGTTAATGTAGCCATTTATGAAAACTTTAGCAAATTAATGTGGCTCCAGGGTTCATAATAACCTATGTGCACTTATGTCTTGCCAGATGATGCATTGGTTACCTCCCTGGAATTAAGCAGTCATGTGTGTTTACCTCACAGTAATATCTTCTGACAGACACATATGCATATATACAAATACACTTACAATCATGCATGAAAAAGCCTGAGAAATAATTAATCTAGGGTTTTTCAATAAGAAAAAGAAATGAAAGAAAATAGTCATACAGTATAGTAGGAAAAAGTGGTCAATAGAGAAATAATCAGGGAATGGCAGGGCAAAGTCTGTTTCCTTATAAACATCTCCCTGATTGTTGATGGGCTGTTCAGTTTTAAATTACAGAATTTTGAGCTTGTTAGATTATTGGTATTCTTACCAGTTGATGATGCTCACATTAAATATGAGAGTTAGCTTTGTGTCACTGATATCTAGCTGCAGAATTCCATTAGCTTGGCTTTTAGATCTGGCCCCTGCTGTCCCAAGTCTTTTAAACATTACATTACTACAATGCATAATTTATCACTACAGATTAAAGTTAGTCATGCCCAGGAAACAAAAGACAAAGCAGGGTGCTTGTCTGGGGGGGATCTCTGCTGAATAATCATAGCTGTTGGTCGTTGTCTCTCTAGTCCTGATTATCTAAGAGCTTCTCTGTTTCCTACCAGATACAGGATGCACTTTGTAAGTACTCCTGGATCTCTGTGATTGGGCAGTACTCAGGAATAGTGCAGGAACACAGCCAAAGATATTTGTGTATAAGGATTTTTCAGCGAGAGGTAATGCTATTTTTTAGGAGACAACTGTTAGTGAAAATATTGAGATTTGTTATTCACTGGCTGCCTAACCTGAGTTGATTTTTTTTCATGCTGAAAATTTGTTTTTTTAATCCTGCTGGACATTAAATATCATTGAAAGATTAAGTAGGAGAGCATAGAGCTTTATGTACATTTATTTTTCATTGCCTAGATCTAACTAAATAAAGAACAAACCCTGGGATGAATAGTGGGAGCACCATTTACCTTTGTCATCTTCCTGCAGTCTATGCTTATTTTTTTTTACTTGGACTCATAAATTCCCACCGAGCTTGATATGCTTAGCTAAAAAGAAAGAAAAATCCTCCCCATAAACCATCACGCAGAAACAATGTTCAGATGTTAGTCTAAATTCTGGACTATGCTTTGGCTTATGTGTAAATGGTCTTCCTCAAAAACACTGCTGGAAAATTTCCTTTTTCCTACTTATTTTGGCAAACAGCAATCCTCTTTTTCCCTGTAACAGTTAGAGAAGTAGTAATTATCCACTCAATGTGCTTCACATCTTGGGCTTCTCAGTCAATTTTCCCTTTTTTGGTCATTATCTCAGAATAAGGTACCCTCCACTGTTATTTATCCTTCCTCCTACTTCCTCCATCCAGAGACCTCTGTTCCTTTGGCCCCAAGTATATTTATAATATCTCTGATGTTCTTATGTGATAACACTTGCAACTTAGTCAATGTTATCATATTGTGCAGGGAAGTTTATTTTGTTCCTACTATGCAGAAACACAGAGCCTTCCCTAAACAATTCATAAAGTGAGGCATCCTCCTCCTCCATTCTCTATCATAACAGTTCTTTATCATATAAACGTGAATATAGTGACACTGTTTCAGCAAGGAAAAGAGACACTGTACTGGGAAGTCCTCAATGTAATTTCTAAACTGCCTCATCATACCCCATAGGAAAATTACATCCTTCATCCCCATGAACTAACCTGTAAACCAAAGGGCAAAAGAAGACTGGGAGGCTGCTAGTGCTTAAAAAAAGCACCTTGCAAAAAAAAAAAGCAGCTGCAGTTCTGGAGGTACATTATTAAAAGTGACAGATTTTGGATCTCCTCTTTTTTCAAGTCTCCTGTGAGTCACATTACCATTATTTCTTCATCTGTAGGGGACAAACTCTGTCTCTTCTATGAATTATGTCAGCAATCTTCCATCAGACACATGCAATATTGGTAGGTGACACCTTGCAGCAGGTGTTCACTTCTTCCATATGGTGCTTCCCACATTTACTTGAACTATCATCTCTGCAGCATATTGAATTTGTTCAGCCTACAGAAGTTGTCAAGCTAGATGGACGGTGTTCTTTTAAGTAGGTACATTCATCTTGGCTTGACAAGTGTCCATTTGACACTGAGTGGAAATTCTTTTCCTGAGAAGACTCCAGAATACCCTATTACCTGTCACTGTAAATGTTGTGCTGCCAGAACTCTGCAAATCTTTTGCAGCTTCCCACTGGCAAATTACTTTCCTCTCAATATATCAAAATATAAATATCTAAATTTCCTGTTTTGAATTGGATGAGCACATTTTATAAACAATAATAAACAAATCCTTACCACCTTTTAGACTTTCATAAATGAGAGTTTTCCTGTTCTGAATTGGATAAGTGAGCACATTTTATAAACAATAATAAACAAATCCTTACCACCTTTTAGACTTTCATAAATGAGAGTATTGGGCCTGTGCTAAGGGCTGCTTCAACAAAATGGCCTTTTCTTTTAAAATGGCATCTGCTGGAAAGTTGAATTCTAATGTTTTTATTTCATTTTTTTTTTTTCCTAGAACGCATCCTATTGACAGCTATGTAATTATTCACTTCTTCAGCACAATGCTACCCACAGCAATGAAACTTTAACTGCTTTTGTATTTACTGGAAGGATCCAGTCACTTAGTAGGTGTGTGTAACATTTGGCATCCTGATTTAATTGAGGCTGAAGAGTCCCAGAATACTTACTTTTGGATGAACCAGGGAAGAATCACTCAATCCCTGTGAAGTAGGATGATTAATCAGGCAACAATATCATTTGTAATCTGACAAAAATGATGCTCTGTAAAATCAAGACAACTTTTTTTGTTTAGCCCATTACATAATTCTATAAATAATATGCAGACAAAATCTTGGCCAATCCATGTTAAGATGAAACATATGGAAAGGTTGGTTTATATGTAATAACAAAGGTGTCAATCCCCCATCTCTACAGTGCTGAAGATCTTCTACCCTACTTCCTAGAATTTTTTTCTGCACTGAACAGATTCTTGGCAACAGTCCCAAAATTAATGAAGCAAACATGCCTCTTCTACAAAATCTCTTCCAAAATTGTTTTTCTATAACAGATTTCACTCTTAACAAGCTGGTGCTGCTTGGTACTTACTGCTGTATCTCTGAGATTTTATCTTGTTACCTTCTGTAGCACCGTTTATCACAAGCTGAAGTGAAAATACCCACAAAAAACATATTGTTTATCAAAACTAAAACTGGAGAGAGCAAGATTCAGACATTTAGGTCATGAAAAACTGAGTTATAATCTGTGTAAGTGGTTCGATTTAGGGCAGTTGCTCATAAAGCACGTTAGCCCTGATTCTGTTGGCTGTTGTCATGTAGGGGTTGGTCTTAAGCAGATATTTCTTCTTGCCTCTGCTTTGATCTCACTGGAAATCAGGTTCATAAACAAGGTAATCCTGCAGGCACTGGAGGTTTCTCCCAAAGGCACTGCTCTCCAAACACTACTTCTTTGATTTTCTTCAGGCACTTGTGGCCTGCTTGAAGAGGTTGGTGGTTGTGTGGATGGCTGTGGGTGTTTTCCTGCCTGTCTTGTCCCACTGTTGAGGTTAAAAGCAGTCCATGAGAAAACATTTGAAGAACCCATATATATTCCATTTGTATAGTCTGATCCTGGTAAACCACCTCAAAGATAAAACTGGTTAGGTAGGGTTAGATCAAAAGTCCACCTAGCTCAATATCTGTCCCTCATGCTGAACAGGAATAAATAGTTTTCCTTCCTCATATTGGCACTCAGCCACAGAGTATTGCTGGAGACCTTTCTGTGAAACCTTGCCATCTGTTTTAGCTGAACTCTAAATAATTAAGAAAGCTAAAGTCAAAAATGCAAAGTTCTTAACATAGTTAATTCCATCCCTGAATGATCTGTGTTTCCTTATTCTTCCCAGGATATCTGTCCTTCCTTCCACCTCTTGGATGCTTCCTTTTTATGTCTGAGTTTGTCTAGAGAGACCCTTGTTCATCTGTGTAGGCCTCCTGGCATTTTTCCCTGACTTCTTATTCACTGGGATGGAGCTTTCTTGAGCTTGAAGGTGATGATCCTTCAATATTAACCAACATTTTTGAGCTCGCCTTCCCTTCAGGGACTTATCCCATGAATCTCTTCTGAGCAGATATTTGAAGAGACAGACTGCTCTCCTGAAGTCCAGGGTTTTATGAGCTTGCTTTTCATCTTCCTCCCTTCCCTCAGGATCCTGAACTTTACAATCTCACGATCTCTGCAGCTGAGACTGCCTTTGATCTTCACATCCCCAACAAGCCACTCATTTTTGGTATGAGGTCCAACAGAGCACTTTTAATTTGCTCCTCAATGACTTGGATGTAGAAATTGTAATCAATGCACTCCAACAACTTCCTGGATTTCTAATGCCCTGCTGTGTAGCCCCTCTAATAAGCTACTGGATGGTTGTCAATGACCAAGTTCCTGTGACTGTGATGCTTTTCCTTACCTATCTGCCTAATCCACTTGTTTTTTTTCTGGTCAGATGGCACATAGCAGACATCCACTGTAATGTCACCTTTGCCTGTCCTCTTTCATCCTAACCCATAAGCTCTTTTTTAGCTCCTTGTCCATCCCCAGGGAGAACTTCATGCACTTTGGCCATGTTCTCATACAAAGGACAACTCTCAGACCTTATCTTCCCTTCCTGTTCTTTCTGTAGAGCCTATATCCATCTTAATGGACACTCCAGTTGGGGCAGCCACCCCACCACATATCCATGATCCCAACAAGAACACAGCTCTGCAAATGCTTGAAGATCTCTGAGCGTGTATGACTGAGAGCATCAGTATCCAGGCACTTAAGCATGTTGAGCTCCTGGAGAGGGTTTTGGAGATTTGACCACAATGGTACCTTACAGGCACCTCCTTGACTATGTGCAGGTGCTGGAGGTGATCTCACCTAAGCCCTGTTTTGCTAACTTTGTTCCCTTCCCATCACAACTCCCCGTGCCCTTTCCTCAGCAACTGCTCCCAGGCCTTCTGGTTGCCCTCTTCATCCCCCTTCATTCCTCTTTCAAAACCTCCTCTTGAGACCAGCTACCCTATTGGCAAAAATAGTTTTGCCAAGCTTAGTAAGGTGCTAACCCACCTCTCCCAAGCAAGCAACATGATCACATAGTTGTAGGACTCAAAACCCTGCTGTCAACACCAGTTCTACAGCCAAATATTAACTTGTTCTATTAGTCCTTCTCACACCCTTTCCCCTCACCAGAAGGACTGAGGAGACCATCTGGGTCCCCATGCCTTGACTACCAGCCCCAGAACTTTGTAGTCACTTTTATTTCTTCTACAAATCAGTAATTTTATGATCATGAATACCATCTTTTGAGCTTTCCTTCCGTGGGAACCTCTCATCTGTTGCTTTGGCTATGGTAGCCTTTGTAAATGTAATTTATTTTTAAAAACTAACTTCTCCTGATAAAGCCAAGTTAAACAGCAGGTTCTATACTAGTGAGAGCTTGCTTTTTTTTTTACTCTTACATTATGATTTCTTAAAAATACTTGGCAATTTCTTGCTATAAAGCTTAACAGTTTGTTGTAAAAACATTTCTATCAACATTTCAGTTTGACACAGTTCAGCATTTTAAGTATGGAGAGAAATCATCAGTGTGAGAACCTCCCAAAATCCTTCTGTGTAAACCAATAAAAAATGTTAAGTAGTCTTGCAAAGACTTGTTTCCTTTTATAGCATCATAATTTACAAGCTTCACAATCCAGTGCTTTATACTTTCAACTTATGCTTCTGTGGTATTTTAAAGTGTGTTGAGATGAGGAAGCTGCCTATAAAAATCTTTTCTCATGCAACTTATTACACTTTTTAAGTTGTCAAAGCTGCTGCTTTTCAGTTTTCCCCATTAAGACACAGCTTTGTCCTTCTGAGGGATGTCTGTGCTTGTAATAATTTTCTAATACCTCAGTTTGATCACATTAGTTTTTATTGAATTCTTTTAAAATCATACTTAATTAGTGGTTTATACCACTGACCCTCTGTGACAGCAATGATCATTCTCTGTGTGCCATACAGGCTTTTTGGCTGTGTCTTTTGATTTTCTCTCTCCACATTTCTCTCACTCTCCTTTTTAAAATCAGACATTTATTCCGTGATATTTTCCTTTTTTTCCCTATAAAGATGAGAATTTCCTTTCATTATTGCCACTATTATATAGTTCCCCTGTGGTAATTTTATCTTAAATATTGATGTCGACAATTCTCAAGACATAATCAAATGCTGTCCCAGATCTTGAAGTCTAACTTGTTCAAGAAATGTCTATTGATAGTGTCAAAAATGTTACTGCACAGTGGTGCATAATGAAATTAACCCAATCCACATGAAGTCATCAAAAAAAACCCCTGTTTTGTACATTTACTTCCTTTCAAATGTCTTATTTTTCACACTCATTGCTATCACGTTAGATGACTTACAGTAAACCCCTAATATGGTACTTGCTCCTCTTCAACCCATCTTTATTTTTTGTGGTCTTTTATGATATCATCTGGAAAGATTATCCCTTAGTCACAAATAATTTTAAATTTCCTATTCACTCATCATACTGCTTTCATCAAACTTTGAAGAAATCTCTTATTTTCATTTTCATCTTGAGATTTTCTTTAGTATTTTTGTGGTTTTTTAGATTCTAAACATTTGTGAAGAGGTATATAAACATTTCTTATGTCTATTTTTATGTGCCCCAAATATTGCTTAATATTTCTTAATGTAGTCAGTATGTTTTGCCCATATTTCAGAACTTCCTTCTTAGTCATATTCAGAGAACACAACATTTTTCTGAGGGGATTCTGATACTCATTATCTTAAACATTTCATTTTAATCTTGAGATTTTCTTTAGCATTTTTGTTTTTTTTTTTTGTTTTAGATTCTAAACATTTGTGAAGAGTTACATAAACATTTCTTATGTCTATTTTTATGTGCCCCAAAAATTGCTTAATATTTCTTAATGTAGTCAGTATGTTTTACCCATATTTCAGAACTTCCTTCTTAGTCATATTCAGAGAATACAACATTTTTCTGAGGGGATTCTGATACTCATTATCTTAAACAGTGTTCTTTCCACTGTTTTACATTCCCCTGCATTTTAGATATAAAGAAAAAAAAAACACTCAGGCCATCTTCATTTTAATTATTATGAGCTGGCACAGTGTCAGAAAATGGTCATTTTGCTACAACACATTTTTTCCATAGAACTTTCTTTTGCTGTAAAAATTTGTTGAGTTCTTATGAGCCATCAACATTTCTATTTTTCCATTATCCTACCAAGACTTATCTTTAATCCCATGCACATTCCTGTTTTTAAGGGCTTACATTTTCTGGTGTTTTCACCGCTCTATATCAAAATACAAACATCATAAAACCTTAATGAGAGGGCTAGAGATGACAGTCAAAGGCTTTAAAGAGATGCTTCTAGCTCTGTCTAGAACCACACTCACAGGCTCCCTGTCTGAGGTTGGATGGCTGGCCAGCCAACCAGGTCTTTATGGATTACATTGGAGACCTCCTTAGAAAATTATCTGCATATAACAATATATTGAAATAAATATTATAATAATCAGAAAAATGTCATAGGAGTGGTAAACAGAATATTAATACCAACAAAGACTGTTTTCAAGCTTATAAGAAAGGAAATAAAATCCTTAAGCACTACTATTAAACATCACTTCTGATAGGATCCTGATACTGAACCTGAACTGTTTTGCAGGACATACAGACCTATTCTAAACCTCCTAATGTGTTTTTTTTCTCCTTTGCCACCCACATGGCCTCTCCAAAGACATTACAGGAAATCAAGAAGGTTGGGAGCCAAGGATTCTCCTGGATGATACATGTTCTGTCTTCCCTTGCAAAGAAACACAGCTCTGCAGGTGAGATCCTGCAGCACCCAGAAGAAAATCTAATATGTCATCCATTCCATCAACTTCTCAAGCTTCCCTTCCTATGCAGCTTCACATTTCTTCTTCAGAGTTTTTTTTGTTTGTTTGTTTTTCTTTCCTTTTTGTATTTTCACAGAACTGCTTCTCACAAGCGTGTGTGCAACTATAGGAAAATCATCTGTATTATGTATTGCCCTCCTACATACAGATTTGTCTGCAACTAATCAGAATTGATAAGTTGGTTTAAAAATGTGAGGAAAAAATATGACAGCCAATGTCAGAGGAAAAGAATAAACTGTTTGGGAATGGATCCCATACACAGATGAATACACAGAAGCCCCTTTTCTGGATTTCCATCAGAAGGGAAGGGTATGTGCTGAAGCAACATAACAAGGAGAAGCTCTTTTGCAGCTGGCTGGATCCCAGTGATAACAAAATTGGTTATAATTAATTACATGTGTTATGTACAATTAATTACGTGTGTTATGTTTTCTACTTTGACAAGAGATAACACATGTAATTAATTATGTACAATTAATTATGTGTGTTATGTTTTCTACTTTGACAAGACAGACAACTCTTTGTACTTTGTAGAGGGAACCCCAAAAACAGGTGAGAGCTCACCCCTGAACTTCCTCTTCAATGTGTCATGTGCATAAGGTGTACTCTACATTATCATTGATAACTGGGAAATTATTCCCTACCTTGAGGAAAGACAGGAAAAGAGAAGAATAAACACAAAATACTAAAAAAGTAAATGCATAGATGTGCACTTATGGCAACAGGATAGATACAACAGTATTAAAAATGAGACATTTTAATCTGGTAGTAAATTCCAAGGATTAACAAAGCAAATCCAGCCAGGAATCAAAAGAGCAGTTGGACTGAAAACAGTGGACTTGAGCCACCATAATCTTTTGGGACCTTGGGCTGGAAAGACAGAAGTGTAAATGGCATTGAATAACATTCATGTTATTTGCAGAGTAGTGAATTGGCCAACAGTTTCTGTGATAGGAATTTGACCCAAGAAGAGTTTTAATGATTTGCTTATGTCATGTAAAAATCTGAGTGTACTCATATGAAGTATTATTTATATAAATCAACAAATGATCACTTTGAAAACCAACCTGTAAAGCAATTTCCTTTATATGAGAGACAAAGATGGAGATATCCAAAATGTCTGTGAATGTTTTTTTTTGTTTTTTTTTTTTTAAATTATACCTGCTTGGAGAATATAACCCTGAGCCAGTTATAGTCCAGATGAATCTCTGAATTGATTACACCACAAGATCTTTTCAAATAAGTCAAGATCAGAACCAAATTATTATCAAAATATTTTATGTCAAAGTATGAAAAAGAAGCCTTGTAACCAAGCTGGGCTGCTATGGCCCAGTGAATGGATGAAAAGTAGCTGGACTGTTGGGATCAAACATTCAGACAAGCTGGAGGAAAGGGCTGAAAGGCAACTTCATCAAATTCAAGAAAAACAAATGTGAATTCTTGCACTTGGGATGGATCACCGTTCACTTGTTGCTTTCTGATGCCATCTCCATCAAGTCTGTCCATTTCACAAACTCTGGAAGATCCCTAGACCTCAACAGTTTCTCTTCTGTTCTCTAAGTGTCAGGATATTTGGGTACCCATCTGAATAGAATGGATCTTGCCTTACAGAATCTGACAAACAAATCACATAAAATTTGGAAAAAAACTTTAAAACTTCTGGCCCAACTTCCTCCTTTAAGGAAGGCTGACTCCAAACTTGTTTGGTCTTTTCTACTTGTTCTTGGAAAGTCTCAAAAAAATGTATGCTCTCCAGAATTACTGGTCAACCTTTACTTCACTCTTGTGATAAGATTTTTAATTTTTATTTATGACTAATAAGTTTTCCTTGTTGCAACCTGTGACTGTTGCCTCTTGCCCTTTAATTGTGCATCTCTGAGAAGATTATAGGTCAATCTTCTCTGCAATCTCACTTCTTGCAATGAAAAGCAGCAAATAGATCCCCTGATAGCCTTCTCCAAGTATAACAAAGTCTATTCTCAGTCTCTTCTATAACATAGAAAGGTTATATGCTCCAGCTACCTAAGCTTTTTAAGAACCTGTTACTAGGCTCTTTCTAGGTTGTTGAAATCTTTCCTGTGTCCAGACCTTTATGCAGTATTCCAGATGCAACCTCATCAAATGCCAGGTAGAAGGAAGCCATCACTACTTCTGATCAACCAGCTATGTACATGGTTACCTCTCACAATGACATGACTGACTCATGTTCAGCTTTCTGTTCACTTTCTGTCCTGTTCCTGGGTCCTTCTGGCAGTGCAGTGCAGATCTCCAGGCTGTGCCTGTGGTTCTTCCATTCCAGGTTGCAAGCTGGTCTTTGCATTTGTCCATGTTGAACTTAATCTGGTTTCTCTTGGACAATTCCTCAAATTTCTCAAGGTTACTCTGAACACTTTCTGCTATGTTGAAAGCATCATTAAAGGCAAGATAAATGGTACCTACTGCCTTCCCCTTACCCATGGATCTAATGATTTTATGACAAAAGATGATCAAGCTGTTAAAGAATGATTTCCCCATGGGAAGCGTGTGCTATTAGTTTCCACCTAATGTTTTTTTCTTTCTTTTGCCTGAAAATGGTTTCCCTGAGGACACATTCCCAGAGATTGAGGTGAGGCTGTCTAATCTATAGCTCCCCAGATCTTTCTTCTGGCATTTGTTGAAGACAGGTGTTACATTTGTTCTTTTGTACAAACCAGTGACCCCTCCAAGTTATTGAAGAGTGCTTTTGAAATGACATCTGACAACATAAGTCTCTGTTTTTACCACAACATTAAAACAAGAGTTTAATGCTACACAATTGACAGAACTTGTGATATAATATTGTACACCCTACAAGTTTGCTTTAGCAGTCTTTGATTCTTTCTGCAGACCTGTGGTTTGTAGTATCTGCCATATTTTGATATGTGGATGAAAAGGAAGAACCTTTCAATTGGTTCACAGGCACACCTTTCCACAAATTAAGCTTAAATCAGACCCTGGTAGTTCTAGATATCAAAGCAAATGTGAATGAAGAAAACTGTATGAGAGTGTTACTCATTTTAAGGGCACATACTGTAGAAAAGCCAATTATCACCACATTTTTTGAAAGATAATTGAAGTCTTCCAGACTTCAGCAGGGAGAGCTACAGAAGTTGTTTGGCTCCCTAATAGCATCAGCAAAGGTTCACTTTAAGCTTGGAGCTTTACTTTTGACTCCCCTTTCTGTCACCAACTGTTTTGTGTGCACACCAAAGGAAGTCAGTCAAGACTGTCAGCAGCATTGACCCCACTTTTCTCCACCAGATGTTCTTCTTGTCCGTCTGCTCACGCTTGCTTTGCACATGGAAAAGAACTGGAGGCTGTGAGGTGATACTGCAATTAACCTTGTGAATTATTTCCCTCTTGCAAATGAAGCCAGCAATCACATCCATAACTTACACAATTAAAAAAATTACACAATTTAGTCATTTTCTGTAATCCTCCATTTAATATCTGATCATCAATATAATGTTCAATACTGTGGAATCATTGTTCTGTGTCCTTCCTTTTTGAAATGTCCTTGATTTTAAGGATTGGCAACAAGATAGTAGCTTCATCTTGCAAAGATCTTCCTTGTACTTTGAAGGCCAATGTGATTATTCACATGAATCAGGGTTTGCATGGGCAAATTCTTATATTTCAGACATGTCACCCCTGTCTTAGTAGTCTTCTTTTACAAATTTATTTTCTTTGTGGCTAGTTTTAAGTTAATTGTATGTGTGGAGGATTCTATAGGTGTTAAATATAATTCTTTTCAAAACACAAATTTCTGTGCAACAGGATTTGAAATTTTGTCACTTTTTAAAAAGAGTTATTAATAAGCTTTTTTTTAACCATGGAAAATTGAAACTACCTGTCAATATTATTTGACAGCATGGGAATGAGAACATGTGTATTTATATCTGATATATACTGAAGGGAAACACTTGGAAGAGTGAACATTTCAGGCAAATATATTGCCAATCTATGTAGAATTCAAATATTTTAAGCCTTAAGGGTGTTTCTGTTGTTGCAGAGCTCTGATTCTGTTATGTAAAGACTGCCAGTAGGTTGCAATTTTTTTTAACAAGTACTATTCACTGAGAAATAAATGAGAAAAAAAAAAAAGACCAGAGACTTGTCATGGATGATTGAGATGACCAGTTCAGGAGTTGCAGTTAGGCTTCCAAAAGGTGAAAGCACATTCCATTAAATTATTATATCCCATATCTTTGTTATTTTATTTCAAACTCCACAAATGATTTCTTATTCAGATGAAAGTCATTAGGTTGCTATAATAAGCAGTTGTATTATGTGACAACTGCCATCTTGGTCATGACCTGGAATTTAAAATTGAGTCTTCAGTTGATAAAAGCATTGGGTACTACAACTGGAGCTATGAGACTGACCCCTACAATTTGCAGGACTCTATGTACAGGGTGTGAGGTACTACTCACTGCACCAAGTGTTCTTACAGCTCAACCCAGACATGCAGCAACTCACCCCTGTGTAGATCTTGGTGGATGTAGTGACAAATTCCAGTAGGAATTCCTTGTTTTGTTGGAAAAGAAAAATGCAATTGGTTATGAATCAGTTTTGAAATGTATGGTTCCTTCACAATGCCTGGGAGATCTTCTCCAATAGTTCAAATAGGTTACAATGGACTCCATTAGACTTTCCCAATAAAAATAAAACATTAAACAGAACATCTTGGATAAGTTCAAGAAGACCTATCATTACTGTATATAATTTGGGTTGGTTTGTTTGGTTTAGTTTTTATGGAACTTGTTTTCAATCAGCTAGGAAGATTCATTACTTGTTAATCATAATAGTAGGTGTATCTTCTTCCTACTGTCTATGAAAACCCTGGTCTTAGAGTTGACTGAAATAGTCCTGTTTTTAATCTTGTAATTTTCAAGGTTTTCAGTCTCAGCCTTTTTATACATTACAATTTCTATAATGCAGGTGTAGAGACACTGGGAAAATAAATAACAATGAAGAATTGCAGAGTTTTTTTTTTTTTTAAGTTCTAGTTTCTCTGCACAGAGATGATCAGATTAAGAGCAAATAAAACCTGAATCTGTCATGTTTTTAAGTGTTATTAAATGAAACAGTGTTCTCTTTTCTAAAGAAGTGACTGATTATGAGAAGTTGGCAATTCTTCTCACATTGTTTGCAAATAATTGACAGATTAGCTTGTGCTGTGTGCTGCTTGTGCTTCCATGGGTTCATTCTGCAAGCAGATCATTATTTTAGGATTGATCATGATGTAAGGTATAGTTCACCCTGAATAAGCACAAATATCCCAGAACTAGATCCAGAGATGTGTTACTTTATGGGAGTTTCCCTGGATAATGAAAGTTTAAGCAAACAACTTGCCCCAAGCACACAGGCAAATATCAGCTTTTTGTGTCACATTCAATAGTCACCCACATTTTTTATATTTTTTGTCATTGTGTATCTTTTCAGTATTTAGAAAATGTGAGGTAAGAAGACGATGAGCAATATTGTCCTCCCACTCATGGAATCACAGGGTGGTAGGGGTTGGAAAGGACATCTGGAGATCACCTAGTCCAACTCCTGTGCTAAAACAGGTTCAACTAGAGCAGAAGGGACAGGATTGTGTCCAGGACAAGTGAACACCAAAGCTTATCTGGTGTTATTTCTATTCATCATCAAAGTGAATCTGTTCTCTACAGAGCAAAACCAAAGACACCTTCACATTTAACCAATGCTCCAATTTAACCAATGGTTTCCCTTGCCTTGCCTCACCTCACCTTGCCTTTGCCTCTCCTCTCCTTTTCTCTCTGCCTTCCCTCCTTTCCACCTTCCTCCCTTACCTAATTGTGGAAATCAGAGTTATTTTTCTGCTTGGCCAATAAAGCACAACTTTTCATGACTTTTTGTTCTTTGTCATCACAACTTTTTATCTCTTCACCAAATGAGAGGAAAAAGCATTCTGTAAAATCCCCCATTGGTCACTGCCACTTTTCCACTTCACAGTCTTGCTACAAAGTAGTAAAAGTTGACATTTTTTTGCACACGTTTGTTTATCTTTCCCTCTTTTTCCTCTCTGTCCATTTAATTAAAGGTCAGGATCTATGACTATAATCTTCTTCTGGGATAATAGCTAAACCTAATAGGGTATCTTCTTTATAACACTGCCAGTCTATCACTGCTGATTCCTCATGGTAGCTATTCTGTGCCCCTCATCATTCTGCTGGATCTTTCAGCAGACACTGTCTTTAAAATCCCATTTGTACCATTTGGATCAGGTCAGGAAGAGTAATGGCTCTAATCTCGTTGGAGTTATATTATTAATCTTGAAGCAGGTGAGGAGCAGGATGCTTTCTCCTGCCAAAGAACTCAGACTTCAGTTCTATAGTGGGTAATCCCAGGTTTACTTCAAGTGGTAAAATGACTCAAAGATTAAGCCATCATTTTTTCTCCTATTTAAACCTGCATGCTATGTTAAATCAATTTCTGAGAACTGAGATGGGGGGCTAAAGTTTCCCTTTGCAGTTTCTGCTAGCTTGTTTGAAATTTTCTCCATATGTTTTTAGCAGACAAGAAGGAAAAGTAAACAGGAGTAGCTGTGAATCACAGCAGTGTTCCTCAATCACCATAATCGTATGCTGAGCTTTTTGCTTCTGAGCATAACAGGTGCATATTTGCTGATGTGAAGTGAATTTCTTCAATTTCTAGACAATTAAAATTCAGCAATTTTACATCTCACATTCCAGGACTGACCTGTTGTTTATAAAAGCCATTAACATCAGCTGCAGTCACCATTACTTTTCAACACCCAATCAAGATATATTTTTTTTGGTATTTAGAAATAAGATTTCCAAAATTCTTTGTGTGTGCATCTGTTTTGTGTACCCATTCAAATGGGTACTGATTTAGGGGTAAGCTCCACTGTGAGCAAGAAGTTTAGCAAAGAACAGGATAGAATACCAGGCTTTTGTTTCCTTTTAGGAGATTTAAGTTCACATGCACGTTGACATGGAAAATGGATTGGCCAAGCCTATTGTGCCTGGCCAAGGTGCTTCTATAAATTACACCTCCATATGAAAAATACTGATAAAGTAGCACAGTGCAACACCAGCCCTAGAAAAGCCTCAAAATAGCCCTGTGCAAAGGCAGATAGGTTTGTAGGCACTGAGCTATAGTTCTCCAAGCCTTTTGCATTTCCAGGTGTCTTTTGTTCTTCTGTTGCAATTACTTGCATAATGTAGTTCCTTGATTCTTGCCCACAGATAACTGCATGAAGCTGGCACAGAGTCCTTAAAAACACAAAATGGTTTCAAAGCACTGGTAGAAGGATGATGCATAGGGTGGATGATCTTTAATCCTAAAGACATGGCCCCTAGCTCTTGCTTCAGGATTCTGGTTACTCTCATAAGTGAACATGCCACATAAATTGAGTGGAACTAATTAAAAAAAAAATCAGTAGAATATACCCATTATTTTAACCCATCTGCTAGGATGAATCATGACAATTGGAGAAATAAGATGGAGATGGGGAACTGGTTGTTTCCCTTTCTAGTTTGAATTGGCCCATCTTAAAATGATGCAAATATGTTTCCAGTGGGTCATAGAAAAAGGAAGCAGTAATAGTTGTGCATGAAAAAAATCTGTGATCTTATTTAAATCAAATGAATCTTAAAGAAGATCCACTGGAATTTAAAAAAAAAACCTCTATACTATAAAAATTTATTACATTTGGGGCATTGATTAAACATTTCCATTTTTCACTTTTAAAATCTGAGTTTTTGATGATTTTTTGTCACACTCATCTTTATTTGGATTCTGACTTGTTCCTTATTTGGATTCAAAAAGTTTAAAATGACACAAACTTTATTTTTGCAAAAAAATCCTTTGTATAACAATTTTATGTATAAATCAATATTTTTCCAGATAAAAAAAGAAATTGAACTTAAAAACTATCCCTTCCCTTTTTAGTTTTAAGGAGGAATGAAACCAAATTTGCAAAATACTTGCCAGACTAGAAACTTCTCCACTTACCAGTACCAATAGCTTAGATAGGAAACGTTTTCTGTCTATGTATTAATGCAGTAAAAATAACATAGATTAAAAATAGTTAGCAGAGCTTCTAACAACCCTTATTATTACACCTTATCAACCTTCAGATGATTAAAATATTCTTTTACACCCAACGTTCTTCAATAACTTCCAAGAATTGATATCTCTCTACTGATGGAGTGTCAAGGGCATAGAAGGAATTTAGTTCTGGGAGACTTTGGGGAAAATTCTCTCTTCTGTAGAGAGCTGCATTCTTTCTTTAGCCTGAACCTGCATAAGGGAAGGACCTACCTCATATTTCACTTCACTGATGTTCATTCCCATAGGAAAAATCAAGCCTAAGGTGACACTTCACCTACTTGAGGTATAAGGTAATGTATATTTAGGTCTGCAGCTTCCCACTCAGTATCAGGATCTCTTGTGCTATTTATCCATTGTTTAAATAAAACCTAATCATTTTTTTTTAATAACAGCACACTTTCTTGTAACATTACTTCTTTTGGGGTTAACCACATAAATTATGCACTGGGTACTTATTGATCAGAAACTAAATTTTATGTTTTGAAACCAGGTCAGATGTGGCTAAGCTGTGTAACCCACCTGGCTCCTCTCCCTAAACCCAGTTCCATTTGAAGGAGTTAAATTTCCTTTTGAGAAAAGTAGTAATTTCTAGCATTTCCCACTATAATGTGAAACTGGTAAAGCACAGAAAATAAGAACAAGCTGGTTTCTATTCTGGCTACTGCTGCCTTGTCAGAATTATTTTGAAAGACCCAAGGCAGAATCTTTACTAATGATAAAGAAAAATGATTGCAAGTGGGGAAAAATTCCTGTCTATAGTTACACTGCCATTGAGGGGGAAAAAAAAAGCTATTCTGTAAAACATATTTTTATAGAAAGCATTGACTGCAGTTAAATCCATAGGAAAAATAACTCCATGGTTATTAGTTACTAATATTTCTTTCAGTGTAAACCCATGCTTTAAAAATTAAGCAAGCATGTTTTCAGGGCTTTTCTTTCCCAGATTACACCATATGGTTATCACTTGTGTAATGTGAGCTGTGTAAAACACCCAACAGACTCCACAGAATCTTCTCTTTGACATAATGTGTATAACAGAAATAGAGCCAGCTTTTCACTCTATTATTACATCTCCATAACTTGAGTCTTTTTTTCCCTAGGTACAACGAGGTGCCTTTTTTACCAGGACCCACTTGTTCTTTCTCTATCCCATGTGATTTGTTTTGTTTCGATTGGCAAACTCACATATAGTTTGGAAATTGTAGATTAGATTTGCTCTAGGCTCTTTTTTTTTGAGTAATATAACACCAAACTAAATTGTCTGCATATCTTCTCCAGCTTGCTTGATAATTCCATTCTTCATTGTAAAGCCTCAGTGCTTATTAGGCTTTTGAGTGAATCAAGCCTCTGCAATAATGGCCAAAAACGTGTCAGAAAGCCATCAGGAAATTCAAACTGCTGCATGCAGAGGAACGATTAAGAGCTTTTAAAGCTATGGTGCTGTGTAGATCACTGAAATTCTGTCATTGTCTTAGTATTTTGGAAAATGTGAGGAAATTTCAGAGCCACACTGATGCGATTTTGTGAAAGGAATTGGGCTGTTGTCTTTTCGCTGCATTCTAGCTTCTTCTGCAGAAATATATGTATTCAGCTGTTTCCATCCAACCAGCAGAAAAACACCTGAATATGTAATTATAAAAATGATATTTTTATAATAAAAATCTTAAAATATCAATTATATTGAGAAGTTAAGTGAATATTTGTCTGATCTTGAGATAGAAAGCACTTGACAGCTGAGTAGGGCTTCAAGAGGCTTCAAATCCATTTTCAGTCCCATGCTCAAGTTATTAGTGATAGGGTCTGTTTGAGAAAAATTATGAATCTCCTTACAAGGAAAGCACATTTTCTTCTCAGAGGAAAGGCTGCTCTTAAAGGGAACACCTTGACAGATGGGCCATGGTAGCAATGAGAAGCTCCAAAACGAGCTGATTACACCTCAAGCATCACTGAAATGATAGTCAAAGGCTGGTCTTTGGAAGACCTCGCTCAAGAAGTCAAAAGAAGTAGGAAATATTTGTCAGAATAGGAAAAAAACCAAAAGACAAGCAAGGTTTACCAACTGCTGATTGAGTTTTTTACATTTTATGAGAACTTTTTGTTTAGATGATTATTAATGTGCTGCCACTTGATGACCTAGGTGCACTTAGAAGGTAACATTTAATGTTTCA
>NW_008625017.1:0-25485 GCF_000691845.1 Merops nubicus
ATTTTTCAAATAAGCTCCTTTATCGTTCACACCAACCAATTCACATATCCAAGGAAAACTGTATGTGACAAGCTGTGCTATAAAACTTGTAGCCTCAATGCTACTGGTACATTTTGCTTTGACAAGTTTGCTTTGCCTCAATTTACATTGACAGTATTTCCACATTAAAAATATCATCTGGATCACAGTGGCTTTACAAAAACTTTAGCAAGATTATTTTGGCCAGAAAATCCCAACCCCTTAAGCATCTGTCAGGTCTCCCTTGTCATTTGAGTACATCTCAGTCCAAAGGTTTTATGCAATTAAAGTCTAAGTGCTTTCCTGCATCAGAGATAAATCAGTTCTACTCACATTTCTTTTATTTCTAATAAGAAACTTGGCAATCAGCTTGGACTGTTCAGGAGCCGAAGTTCTTTGTAGGTACACCCTTCCAATTACAAAACCATTGATGTGGTCAAAGGTGTAGAAGAGGATTCAAATTTGATTGCTACATGGGAGAATAATCATGTAGACTGTAATCAGCTAATTTCTTCCCCTTTTTTTTTTTTTTTTCCTTCCCTAAAAGGCATTTAGAAACATTTTAAAGCCCTTATTGTAGTCCTTTACCTGCATATAGAATTGTTGCTACTGAAGATTGTAACTCTACATTCAGATCCAGTCTGGAGGTGTGAGATGGCAAGCAGTCTCTTCAGCTCCCCAATCCCTCACATGGTCCTGAATGAGGAAACACCAACATTTTGAGGGAACTACCAACTGTGACCATGTAGGATTTCCTGACCTTCTACCAAAACGGTATGGAGAGGCTGCAAGCGCAACATACCTATCCCATCAACAGCCACATACAAACCCAAAGAAGAATTTTGATGTACATAAGTTGTAAAGAACCTTACTGTGTGTTTTTTTAATAGAGTTTGTATTTTATGCAGAAGTCAAGGAGAGTATTGTATTTCTTAAATAAATTAGTATACAGATGCTTGCAGTCACAGAGGCCCGGGGTTTAGCACAGGGTATTCTGCTGCTGTTATCTTCTTTTCCCCTTATGAATTCCCTCGACCTGTAGGCTTAGAGGACTCAGAGAAAAAATTCTGCTGTTTTGAGGCAGAATTACTTGGCCATGGATAAAGTCAGCTAATACGCCTCAGAGTTTTGTTACACCCACCCTGATACTTCCATGGACCAAAAAAGAATTCAGGCTTTGTCTGTAATAGAACAGATAAAACAATAACAACGTTAAAGTTTGACATAATAGCGACAGAAGACTAACCATGTAATAATTGTTGTAAAATAATATGCATTGTTTTGTGGTAATTCTGGTAACTAAGTAGCAGCTCCATGAGTAACAGTGCTATTAACATGGTAATCTACATTAGTGCTACACCCTTCCTTCTTTAATAAGTGAACAGTTAAGTCTTGACATTACTGCAATAACATTTCCCCATAGAATCTACAATAAATCCCGCTTCACTGGAAGACAATATTAAAAAATTAGAGTGATAACTATAGCACCCACGTTTCCTTTAAACATATTTTCTCTTCCTGGATCAATAATTCACCAAGGGGGGTAAGAGCAAAAGTAGACTGTTAATAAGTTGGTTTTGCTAATACAGATATTTCCAAGGTCTTCCAACAAAATTTCCAATGAAAACCTATTTCTTCCTAAAGTCTGTTTACCAGAGTCATCACCTGCACTCCCAGGCTCAGCCATAGATTTTCCTCCACCATGCAAGCAGACTGAGTGTTGTTACTGCCTAGTCAAGCTCATGAACATGCCATTAGATTCCAATGAATTATTGTGTTTCAAGATGTCTCCATGTTATTTTCTTTTCTAACCACTATTAATCAATGGTGGGAAAACAAGGTGAGTGATGGCAAGAGATCATGACTAATGCAATTCAATTCCTCTTCTGACTGCTGCTAATAAATCTGAACTTTTAATAACCCAATAATTGGGTTATTAAAGCATTACCACCTAAGGAGACCAGTAAGGCTACTGCACTCCACCTGGCAGAAGGAATAAATTAATTGTTGTACAAGGTCTCATTTAACACACACAATTCAACTGTGGTACAACCTAGAAGTAATCATAACAATAAAATTAGTTGTGAAAAAATGCAAGTTCATATTACAAATTTTTTTTCTTTAGGATGCCAGCATTAGGTTTCACTACAACTGCCCAAGCTATGATTTCTGGTCTAAAACAGCTGGCTGGAGAACTCAAAATTACAGGGCTGCTTTGAAATGAGAGATGAGAGGAGGCTGAAACAGTCTAAAACCGACTACCAAGAATAAGTTTTGATATTAACCTTCAGCTTTCAGTAAAAAGACATGTTGAATCCCACCAAGCCTAGCTATAGTGCAAAATGCTTTTTGCTGTTGATACTTGGTGGCCTCTAGCTTAGGAATGAAGTTCAGAGTCCTGTAGGAATTGGTGTAAAACTCATATTCTCACCAAAAGCATAGCCAGGAAGCATATGTTGGGGGAGCTTGTGCCCTTGGACAAAGTCTTGCCAGAGAATATAATACTACTTCTTAAATTGTTCCTACGTTTTATACCAGCATAATTCCCCTGGTGTCAATGCAATAAGAAAGGCTTTCTCTTCAAAAAACTAAATTAAACTTCCCATGTGTAAATGTGATGATTTTCCTATTTTGCATCAGATTCACTAAAACTTAGCCATAAAACAATGCTGGGCATGCATTAAGCAGCATTCTTCAATACAGTTCTTTCAAGCCTATAATTTTTCTGTACCATATCTGCTCATATTTTAATGGCTAAATTACTCTTGTATGAAGACAATCTAATTTATCAGGACAGGTGCCTTCTTGGAACACAACCTGAAAAACATTTTCAATCCAAGAAAAAAAATTTTGAATGCTGATTTTTCATCACCATTTCTGACTAGTTTGAAATCTTTGTGCTCTTTTGCCAAGAAATCATTTTTCCTTTCTAATGGGGTCACTGTCAGAAATCAGCTGTGAAAGTCTGAACACTTAAATCCACAGTGTACATTTTCACTTATATCAGCCAGTACAATCCAAGAATGCAGGACAATAAAACACAAACATTTTTCTTATACTACGTGTCACAGTCATACACACAACAGTAACACTAGAGCTTTATTTCAGATGAGTAAGCAGCAAATGTTACAAATTCCCCCTCCCCTCAACAAAGGCACAGAACTGATTATCTCCTGAGTCCTCCACTACAGTGCAGGCTGTGCTCAGAGAGTTGTAGTGGCTCTATATACACAGAATGATAGGTTTAAAATGGATGAGATTTTCAGGAACATAAAGTTCTTGGAAAAATAGGGCATGAACTTTTCAGTCATAGGGAAACATAGGCAGAGCCTTGTAATAGCTTGCTAATTACCCTGAGTAAAGTAATTTATCTGTCTGCCACTCGGTTTCCTGCAAAGTGCAAAAAAACTATTATGGGATTTTACTGAAACTAATTACTACTATTTTATCATGAAGGCTGCTGAAGCATAATCCTCTCCCTTTCTTTCTGTGTTTCCCACACACTATGCCTCTCCCTCCTTCATCTTGAATCTAAAATCTTGTGAAAAGTCAAGTACTTTAATCATCCAGTATTGTAATCGATCCTGCTGATATTCAGCTTCCCACTATAATACTATGGAGCGATGGCACAGTACAGCAATGTAAACTCTAGTAAGCTGCACACATCACTGCTTATTTGTTAATATGGAATCTGGACCCCATGAAGTCTGAGATGTGCTGCAAAGGTATTGCCTTCCTCCCCGCAGTAACTGAGTGGTACAAGCTGCTGAATGACAAGCTGAGCAGAGGATAATTTGTTTCCCTCTTTTCCCAACCAACTTACGCAGGCAGGAGCTCACAAGAATTTGTTTTAAACACTGATGGCTTGGTGAATAAATACTGACAGTGTACCCTGGCATTAATGCAATATCTGGTTTATAATTATGATTTGTTAGAAACTCTGAAATATCTCATTTTGATCATTAACATGAAACCCCGTTAATGTTGAGATACCTCATTAGAATGGTTGGCAACTTGTCTTTGAAATTATTATCCTTTTGAAATGAGTGACACTGCCTGAATGCATTCTGTCAAATCCTGATGGTTAATTAAATTGATTTTATCAGAATAGTCAACCACACAAAATGCAACCCATTAAAAAAAATGTATTTGACAAGAAAATAAATTGATCATCAGGATCTCATTGATATGAAGATGAAGCACAGATGGTATCACCATTTCTCACCCAATATAACCAGTGACAGTTCAGCAAGTGTCAATGATACTAAGGAATTATACGGCACTTTTTAAAAAGTGCCCTCCTGGAAGGTTAATTTTTCTGTACAACGAAGTAAGTGAAGATTGATAATTACAAGGTACAGCAGCAAGAGGTTTGTGAAGTAGGAGACAAGGTGAAGAAGATACTAATTTTTTGCTACAGAATTGCTGAAAATGTAAGGTCAGATCTGCTCCTAAAGGAAAGGCTCTTACTCACATGGAAGCTTTATCTACCCAAATGCATGTACCTTCAGATATCCTATGGAAATGATACAAAATCAATTATATTCACTTTTAAAATGTGATTTTAAAATTTTATTATTCTTTTTCATATTTGTCATGGTTCATACCAGTATGTTGGGGGGTTTTAGCTCTTGTGTTCCACACTGGCAACAGGTCCAATGCTGTAATGTTCTTGCTGGCTGACTTTGAAGGCAGCTTGTTACAGAAGATCTGAATCAAGCCTTCAGTGTGTTAAGTATTCAAGCCCTTCTTGTTGTGATATTTCTAAGTCTGCTTATTGTAAATGGGTGGATACTTGGCAGAGCTGGCAAACATGGAAAAAATATTCTATGAATAATCATTCTCACGTATGAAAGAAATGCACCTTCACTGTGTTACCAGTTCTTCGGGTACGTCCCCAAGAGCACACACACGTTAGGAAGAGAAAAAAAGCTACACTGAATCAGATCCCTCGTACATCTGTGACCACAGCCAAACCCAGCACCTTCACAGAAGGAGCCTGAAAACCCCAAGATACTTGTGTCAAGCTACACCCCATTGGTAACATTGTTAGTCTCTTGGGGTCACATTTTCAAAAGGGCTTCAAAGCAGATTTTTGAAAGTAAATATGTAGATGTGCATATCAAGGAGAATTAAATTCTCCAGAGACTTTTTCATAGTGCTTGTTGCAAAAGGTAACAGGAAACTCCCTACATATTTAGGCATTGTCCTAGTTTGAGTTAGAACAGAACTAATTCTGTTCAGTGATGTTACTTTTCAGCTCAGTCTCTTCCAAGTAACTGCACTTTCTGAAGTTAACAGCATATTTTTGCAGACAGTGTTGCCTTCTAGAAGTGATAAATCTTGATGTCTTGTCTGCCACGTTGAGGGAGTGCAGAAAGTAAAAGGCCACACATGTAGGGAGGAGCAGACAGGACAGGTGACCCTAAACTGACCAGCAAGGTATTCCATCCCATATACATCATATTCAGTATAAAGCTGAGGGATCACAAGGGTCAAACCTCTTCTTCAGTGTCCAGCATCTGAGGAGGACTCTGTTCTGTCTTTGATCCCAATCCATGTATTCCTGAAACCAGTTCTAGAATCCAGCTCCTGAATCTGGTTCCCATGTGCCACTGAGTCTAGTCTGGGATGTCTCCAGGGCCTGCTCCACAACATCAATGGTGATGGTGACATAATTGCCATTCGGGGGGCTGGGTTCCACACTGATTTTGTATATATTTGTATGTACTTAATTTTAAATTATTATTTTCATTAAGTTTGTTTTCTAACCAGAAGTCTCTTTAACTTACTCTCTTTCTCTTCCCCTTTGGGAAGGAAGAGGGATCAATAGAGAGCATCTGTCACTCATCCAGTGGCTGGCTCAACTCTAAACCATGACAGGCATCTAAATGCCTTCTTAAAATCTCCCTTTAAGCAGCTTAACTGCAGCTCCTTCCATCCATTTAGCACATGGCTTGGTAGGGTTAAGTTAAGGGTTGGACTTTATGATGTTAAAGGTCTTTTTCAACCTAAAAATTTCAATGATTCTATGATTCTATCCAAGTCACTGGGATTCAAAGCCTAAGTACCTCTGAGTGTCCTGATAATATATCCTGTAGACGTATGCAAGAGAAGCTCCTAAATCATGTGTTCTTCTATTCTTTCAAGAGTTGTCTCTAAAATTAATCTAAACAATATTATCACTTTTCTTTAGCTACAGGAAAAAAAAAAAAAAGTTACCATAACAATAGAGAAGAAACCTTGTGCAGTGTCTCCTAATTGCCTTTACTGCTGTGATCACTTTACATTAATATTGAATGCTGCTTGTTCCCCATTAGAGAGACAGTGCAGTGACAGGCTGAAGCCAGCTTCCCACCAGATGAGTACCCCAAGCTAACCTGGCTCCAAATGACAAGTTACCTGTATCTTGCCACCACATTGTACCCCAAAAGAGGAGTGCTACACTGAGCATGCAGGCGTTGGTGGCCCAGGTCTGTGGGATACAGGCAGCAGGATATGAAGATGTGGAGGTACTGAATGGATGTCAGATACTTAGTTAATAAAGTGAGAAGTGCCCTTCCCAATCCTTTGGCCTTGGCTAAGCAATTACCTGCTCTGTCTGGTAGGAGTGACTCCAAATGCACATTTCTGCCAAATATCTTTATTTTTTAACAGTGTTCCAATGTGTCTTTAGCTCTCCTCTATGTCCCACACTGGGGCTGAAAGAGTGCTGCTAAAGACCCTCCCACAAAAAAAAGAGAACCATACATGGGAAAACAGACCTAATTCACATGCAGTTACAATAAATGGCCAAGGGAAAGACAATAAGCCACTTTGTTTTCCTAAGCAGGCTCTTTTAATCAGCACCAAAAATGAAGAAAGATAAATGAACCTAAATAAGTGAATAAACAATGACCACAATGCAAAGCAACGCTTTTAACAGCACTGAAACCAAGGAGCACTTTCATAAAGTATAGTACAGATCAATTACACAGTGTTTGAATGAGTAAGACAATCATTCAGTTGAAAAAGTCTTTCTCATTCTCAAGGCTTATGAAGAACAGCAGAGCCCTGAAACTAAATTATAGCTTCAGTGTTCACTTTGGGACCATAGGCTGATAACATTAATATGGATTAAATTATTCCTGCAGGTTTTTTGAACAAGTAAGAAACAGATGCCTGTATCACAAACAACACAGCAAATGGGTCAGCACATGTATGAACCAGCCAGGGAACCATATTTTAAGCAATTGGAGATTCTGTCAGACAGATACATCTATCACGATGGTTCCTGGGTAGGAGATAGGCACATAAACAGCAGGGGGACCCTTGAGGCAGAAACACAGCTTTGGTCATTAATCTTACCATCATTCTTATGGTATAGATTGAATGCAGATAATCATGGCTTTTAATTTTCCCTTGAAACATAATGCCAAGGTAACAGCTGGCTTTGATAGATACACTACCTACTGCTCTGCTAGAATTTGTCTCTCAAGGTTTGTAAAGTCTCTCACTGCTGTATTTCATGATTCCTTCCCTCCTGATCACATTTTACACCCTAAATCTGGATTTCTTGCACAAAGCATGTAGATTACTATACCTACCAATGTGTAAGTGCAGAAGGGGCACCGTCCTTAATGTCCCTAAAGGAACACATGTCCCATTCCAAGATGATATTGTGGAGACTCAGAGTCTTCATTTAAACCTACTGATGTAGGAATATGGATTATTGAATGCAATATAATAAGAGTACAATGTCCGTATTTCTGATGTAGAAACAAAAGAAATTTTCTTTGGTGATGTTAAACAAAGATTACAACTGACACAAAGCAGAAAACCTAATAAGTTGATAATGAAGGAAGAGAGAGCTTATTTCAATAGTAATGTACAGTGGGTCAGGGAAAATAATTGTGATGTACTAGGGCAATTCCATTTTGCAGGTGTATATTATAGAGGCCAGTAAACTTGATCCTGTGACTACACATTATATGTCACCTTAGTGGACAATACACAGTTCATATAGAATTAGAGTCAAAAAGGGAAAAAAGATTAATTTTCCACAGCTTGAAGAAACATCATTGCTGAAGATGATCTTTTGCAGCTCCCCTGCGGAGCCTCTGTAGCGTATAGTCCAAGTGAGTGGCAGGGTAGGAAGTGTTGGTAGGGTTGGTAGGAAGAGCAAAGGAAGAGTTGCTTCTGCAGTATCCTTGAACTATTTGTCTTCAGGCTCTTAAGCTCATATGCTATTTCTGAGCTTCAAAATGTCATCTGACAAGCCCACAACTACTGGAAGCAAACAGATGTATGCTTCTTGTCTGGAATCAGCAAAAAGTTGTCACAGCTAGACAGGACTTGGATCTGATTTGCTTCACTGAACTGTACCTATCACGGAGGGAAGGCCCTAGAACCTGCTCCATTTCATGTAAGATGCAGCAGTGTGTTTTAAAAGGTCACAGACAGGCTCAGCCATGCTGTTCACCCTAGCTGAACACTGTCATACCCAATACTGTAAAAGAGAAACTGCTGCTGGGCAGCTTCACTGATCAATTGCTTGGAGAAAAAACAGAGGGGAAGGGAGACCAGATCCAAAACCATAGTGAAAACATTTGGAGGTTGAAGTCATCCTTCAAAATAAAAATTAATATTGCCTTCTTTCTTTGTCAGACATGCATGCTATATAGCTATTGCTGAAAAGCTGTTGGTTTTAAATTAGAATAATGTTCTTTTGTTTATCTGTCTCTGCTACTACACACTTTGCACTAATCACAAAATAAGTTGTAGCAAGGTACCCTCTGAATCAACAGAAATAAGAGTCTCCCATAATTTCACAACAGGTCTTCCAGTTACTCCTATATTTTAAATCATTTTTAAATAAGGGTCGGAAAATACTATATATTATAAAATGAAGTTGCCAAGTATCTGTGTGCAGGCAGGTGGAATGAGAAAAGTTACAGACAGCTGTGAGCAAAATGTATTTTTTTTTCACTGCAGAATTAATGCTGGAACATGGAAGGCAATGTATGTATAAGAAGATCAAAGCATTGGTGATTACAGCACGTAGTCCAAGTGAAAGCTCTTATGTGAAATGCACCATGGCACAAATGCATATAGTGAGCACAAAGAGGATTGCTGGGAAATCTGACCTGATACCTTACAAAAGATGCAGGTAAAGGCTTCTGAGCAGTAGCTAGATGTTCTTTCTTCTGCTCCTCCTCCTGACCTCCCCATCTGTACTTCCTAATCATAGTAGCACAACAGTAGGAGCTCAAGAGTGACGTCCAGAGTGTGTCCAGGGAGATAGGGAATAGAGTGAAAAGTCATACTGATACTACAACATAACATGCAGCAGAGAGCACCAGTCTAGAGACAAAAGCACTGGTTCATGTCCCAGAAGAAGCCTACCTGATGCAAAGCACATCATAACTGTCATGTGCATGTCAATGTACATCATAACTGCCCCTGTTTCTCAGTGCAGCCCCATGTGGCAATGTTGAGAACATGCACAAAGGTAAAGGGATCAAACTTGTTTGTCTAAATTATCCAGCTGAATAGAGAATATGTACAATGTTATGTTCACTGGTACTATGAATGTAACAACAAATGAAAGCATCGCTTTTTAAGGTCCCTTTCTTAGGAAAATTCTCATCATCTTACCTGGAAACAAAAGGCTTGTGTTACCATTGTTCCCAGCTGTCATTAGTATGTCTCAGCAAGCTCCTGATGAGCCATGAAATATTATCACAAGATGGAAATCCTATTAATGGAACTGCTTAGGTTTGCAGTGAAAAATTAGATAACCTAATTTGTTCTTCAATTTCCAAGGCATCTATTTGTTAGCTAAGTAATTTACCACCATCTTTCATCATTTAAGTCCTTTCCCTCTCTGAAGATTTAATTAGTTTCCTTCTCTGTCTCACAAGTGATTTTCTTGAACCATTTCAGGCAGTCCCAACAATCCCCCAACAAATGTTCCTGTGAGCACAGAGGAGAAATCAATAACTTTCATGTCTGTTCAGCAAAAGAACTCAGGGTTTTCTGATAGCTGCAAACAAGATGGGATTTAAGCCACAAATGTTTCTCAGTCAAGCATGAAAACAACACTGGTACCCTGCTGGTAAGCAACCCTGCAGCCTGAGATTGACCAGTGGCAGAACACATCTGAGTTCAGGCCTTTTGAAAAAAATTTGCCCTGAGGAAAGCCCATAAATAATCTAATGTGGAACAAAACTATGCATTTCACCTCTCATAATAAGCACACAGCATGATGTGAGAGAACAGCTTACATTAAACCAAGAAGAGCTCAGTTCAGTAAGTTCCCATTTATTTATTTGTCTGTGGTTTCCTTTTCTATTACATATTATCAAGTTTCACTAAACTGCCTTATGAATATTTCTCTAAATTAACCTCAAATCCACTCCTACTCATTTTCACAGAGGTCAGCATAAACCTGTCATTAAATTCAGTAGGGATAGGTTTGGGTCCAGAATGAGTAACCTTTCCTTACTTTCCTTGTTTGCTATCTTCATTTCACCTTGGTCTAACCTTAATTACACAGTAACTTAATATTATCCTTCCTGTTCACACAACCAAGTAATTGCCCTCTTTATGTCATCTCTTCTATTTTTAACACACCCTTTGTTGTTTTTTGAATACTAATACAAACATTGATACTGATCACAGAGTATGCAAACAGGCTAGTGGGCTTACACTTAGCAGCTTCTAGAGGAGGACAATAACTGGAGATTCCGGGGACAAAGTGTCGCTTCCCACATCTTTACATGGTACCCAGCACACCAGGCCTCTGGTGTGACGAATACTACCATCCCTGCCTAAAGGACTGGGGTTTTTCCCCATTATTTTAGTCTGTGAGCATCTCAAGATCCTTTATATATTGTTTCCTTTCTGTGTAAGCTAAGAAAGTTATGGTTATTCCCACTTCATATTTAAGACATTACATGGAAACTGTGAAATGTGGGAATGTTTCTTTTGACTTCAGACTAAGAGCCATTTATGTCCCATTTATCACTTTTGTTTCCACTGGACGAAACAGTTGGTAAACAAATTAAACAAAGAGTCAAAGTGAGTTTGAGTGTATATACCCAGCTGTGGGGTAGCTCTGGGTTATGGCCCCTTCCACTAGGACTGATTTACATTTATCCATTGCACTCATGAAATATAACAGCTATGCAGGTTGTGTCTTTTGGTTCTCATTCTCAGGTGATTAACTCTCCCTTGACAGATAGAGAAAACTTAGGCACATGTGTTAGTTGCGTATGTTGCATTAGGACAGATAGATAAGATCTGTTCAATGATCCCACTAGCTCATTCTCAAAGGTTAGCTGGAGTCTCATGATTAATGAGAAAAAGGCATATATGGAGTTGCTTCCACCATGCTCTTACTCATTATTCATAGGATTTTGGACTGTTTCTCAGAGCCAAGCCTATAAAGGACAGTTATTTTGGCATAGGGTATTAATGTACTTAACCCTTTTATTCTGGGTAGTTTTGATTCAGATGGTAGGAATAATTTCCAGAAGGATGAAACCAGTACTCAGGGCAGCTTGTGGCCAGCACACCTGAGTTGCAGGTGCAGTCTGCAGGTGTTTGCCAAGACTCCACAAGAAGTTAGTGAGTGTTGTTCTACTGAGATTCATGCTGTACTCCCAACTGTTAACCTCTAAGCTCAGCTACAAATTAATTAATAGTGAACAGCAGCTACAATAAATTGCAACTTGGAATTAAGGTATGGTCGTTATTACAGTTATTATTCCTGATGTAGAGCAAAAGATTTTGGTAAGGGCTGTAAAACCTTCTCTCCTGGGAGTACTCAAGCACTGTACTGCCAGCAACACAACTTATGGGCTGTATTAGCACCCTGTTCATGAGCTTCACACTCCCCAGAAACTTTTGGAATTGGGAGGATGGAAAGATGCTCATGAAATAACAATATATTTGACACACTGTTCAGTGGGATCAGAAAGCAATCTGCAGATGTCTGACTGCCGACTAGGAATGCTGTTTTAAAAAAAAAAAAAAAAATACATTAACTGTCAAACTTATTCCTTCTGCTATCCAGGATACAAGACAAATTTACAAAAAGACCTTAAACAGTCATCAGTCGCCCAACACATCTGGTGGTCACATCAACTGTATGAGCCTGGGCAAGCATTTCACGTTCTCAGAGGCAGCCTGATGTAACACAGGGGTAGTTAGAAAGGGTACCAGTTTTTGCAAGAGAGTTAAAGGTTTCCCTAAAAACTAGGTAACAGCTCTACCTCCTGCTTTTTCCCTTTTTCTCCCTTCCAGTCTTGTAATACATCAGGACTCAGTTCAACTTTCCCTCAGGGTGTCCCAAGGAAGGTACTTGTCATGTCTCCATGTGAAAGAAAATGTCTCTCGAAAGGCTGTTCTCTCCAGCATAATGCATGTGATATTAGAAAGTCCTAGGAGAGTCTTCATCCATTTCTGTTGCTCCCTACAGAAAGGCATCATATTCTTTCCTTGGTCACCACACAGGCTGGAGCGCTTTTGAGCTAGCCAAAAATAAAATGCTTCCGTGACATTTACCACAAGTTGGAGATCCAATGTCACACCCCACCTTTGTTAACCTTCACGATGGCTTCCTGCTTTTCATTTTCTTTCCCAGTTAGAACCACTATTCAAGTTCTAAAACCAGATTTTGCTCAAGAAAATCCATTTTCTTTATATAAGACTTTACATAGAAAAGGGGTACATCCAGTGAATAAAGCCATTCCTCCATCTGAGATCATGTGCAGATTTCTTGAAAAAGTCAATTTCCTCTTCCATTTTCTTTATTATGTTTCCTCTGGGACACCTGTTCAATGCTCATTCTCTTTAACTGTCTCCTTGCAGTCTTGGAAATGCTTTTTCATAGTCATCTCACAGTTCCTGTTGTATGATTATCCGACACATCTCAACACAACTGTTCCAGCAAAGAAAAACTACTTCTTCACAGGGGGACAATTGTTCTTAGCTATTTCAGGTTACAGCCTCAGCTAAGCTCTATATAACACTTGGAAAAGAAACAATTTTTTCTTCTAAGTGGGGAGAGGGTAGGGGGGGAAGAAAGCTGTACTTCCACCCTGTGGGAATACCTTCATTTCATTCTAGGTCAGTATTCTGATGTACCTCTCCACCTTTCACTTCCTCTTTGCCTTTGCAATGTGACCAATATATTACAATATTATTTTTCATCCTCCCTTTCATTACAAAATGTTGTCCTTTCTCTGAAAGGTCACCAGCATTTACTAGCAGTTATCTCAGAGCAATAGCAAAGCTAGAGCAATTCTTTTCTTACGCCTGTAGAGCAAAATTCATACTCTAAGATGCAATGCCTAAAACCCATGTAACTTCAATATATTGTGCCCTTGCGATATTTTCTGACATTACTGTGTGGCAGGAAATTCTATCCTTCCCTGAACAGAGAGGGGTATGCCCACTTATGTGTGCACATATACTTGCTTTTAAACGAACTCATTACATTTTACTTTCCTTCTAAAATACAACAGTCTTCAGGTCCACTCTGCTCTTTCTGGGCTAATGCTCATTGTCAGAAACTTGAAGTAAGCACAATTCAATACATTTTTCACAAGTAGAAAGGTCAAGGTCTGCTTTCTGGCACACAGCTGCCACTGGAGCTACCACAGACATCACTGCTGAAAAGGGATAGGGCTTTGCCTGTGTCACAGGCTGTTGGAAAAGGCAAGAATAGCAGCTTTCCAACAACGCATCATTTCTCCACAGCTGAAAGGACAGTTCTGATTATTAAGATCTCCCAGGTAAAGGGATTTGAAAAAGTGTTTACTTGCCCAGTTTCTAAAGAGGCTGGCCAGTTTTATTCCAGTGCACTATTTTCACTCTGGTACAAGCTGGTGTTTTATTCTTGCATAGATATCCAATGTTAAAATATTGAAGGATGTAGAGGGCAGGTGTTGATCTTATATGAAGATGATTGGCCGTGATTCGCTTGTCTCTAATATGTGATTTTATTATCATATGAAATGTTGCAGTATCCACAGAAAACAATTCCAAAATTGACATCAGCTCATTTGACAGGATTAATGACAAGGAAGGAACCAGGCATATCACCGAGTTGTGGCTTCTACAGTCATATGCACAGTATGCTTAATCACAGGCATCCATACAGCTTTTTGCCCTGGAATACCTAGAAGGCCTTTTTCATAATTTTCCTGTAACTCTTCCAATTTGCAGAAAAATCTAGATTATTTCTGGGGTGGTATAAACTGTATCCAGAAAACGTTATTTGGAACAGTCACAGGTACTTAGCTCTTGAACAAAGTAGAACCACTGTCTGGGTTTTTTTCTGTGCGCTGCTTGTTTTCCAGTTCCACCTCACTGGGCTCACACGAGACTTGCCATTAAGAGTATCTCATCCCACAGAGAGATCCATCACCAGAAAACTTACCAGCTTGGTATCAGCTTTCAGCTGATGATAATGCACATACAAACATCATTACAAGTTCTCAAGAAATGTCTGTCATAAAGTCAATGGTAATTTTTACATACGTAAGGCCATGCACTCTAAAAACATAGCATTTATCAATTAATGTAAACATTAGCCTCTATTTTACCAGGAGGATACATATGTTTAGAAGACTGCAGGACTACCCAGGTAGCTTTACAGGTTAATATTTTGCAAACTTAACTGCTAAAGCTTCTGCACAATTCTGTGTTTTATGAACAATTCAGAAAATCAGAAGCCAAACCAAAATTTCCAGGTGTAAGGACCATCAGAAAGAGTGAATTATGTGATACCATCAGAAATCAGAATGGAATTTCCATTCCTCTTCTGGGTAGCAGCCCAGTTTCTACAGCTGTATGGTAGTGACTACTAAGAAGCATCTCAGGCAGCTTAACAGTGAATTTCCAGCCTCCCTTACATTCAAAGAGATAGTTATTCATAACATTACTTTTTTGAAACCCTCTCTCTTAAAACCTCATGAATTATGTCCAAGAATATTAACAGACAGAATTTCACAACAAGTTCTTTTCCCAACCTCTGCATTTCAGAAGACAAAGTTCTGTGAGGTAAGGTCAAATTCTCACCCTAAATGTGAAAGTTTCCAATAAGATAGCTCTACAGCAACATTAATGGAAACACAGAAAATTACCTGTCCCTTTAGAAAAGAAAGCTTTTTAGGACCAATGCAAGCATAAAGGTCTGAAGATCTGGTGCAACTTGCAAATGTAAATTAGGTTTGCAAAAGAGATGCCAGCTTTTTTTGTAGATGTATCCTTCTCCATTATGAATAAACACCTCTTGTTGTACTACTTCATCTTCAGTACTCAATAGGCCAAAGCATCTTTCAAGTAATGTGAGGAGTTCTGTTTTTTTTTCATTAAAAATACCCAAGTTCCAGAAATAAAATTAAAAACACTTTTTTTTTTCTTTTTATCTTGGAACTCCTGTTCTCTACCCTCTACCATAAAAATTACCACAAAAAAACAGCTTTCTTCAGGAGATCTGCACTGCCATGCCTTTTTTTTTTTTTTTGGTCCTTTCCCATGACTCTGTAGGGTAACATACAGCATTTTCATGTTGCTACGTAAGTAGATGCTTGCCCAGGTAGTGAGCAAGAATTAATGGCATCATGAAACCTGTAAAATCTTAAAAGCTTACACAATATTTTGCTCATTTAAATTGGTCAGAAACAGCAATAACTGATACTAGTGATGTGGTTTCAGAAAAACATGATACAGAAGTTTCTCCTCCATGGTTTTGACTACAACACTGCAAGCAGTGTTATACTGGTTCAAATCTACCTCACTGTATCTTGGCTGCAAATATGTCAAAATGTAACCACCTAGTCTGAGAGAAAAGAGGGAAAAGATAATTCACCCTTCCTGAAATAATTTTCTTATTCTGTGGAGTAAAAGCCAATAAGAACTTGCAAGTCTGTCAGGTGTCTGCCTCTCTCCTTTAGCACAAGGAATCAGGGAGAAGGACTGGATACCTGCTTGGAATCCAAGTCTCTGAGAACGAGAGGCAACTCATGGAGCAGCACTGCAGGACAGAGGCACACAGCTCCCCCACACTTTCTCAACACACCTTTACACAACTCAGGCAAGAAGAGTGCTGCCTGTTTCTTAGGCTATTCCTCAGGCTGTCAACATTTGATGTTGTATCTACCCTCTTAGAAAGTCATCCAAAACTAATCACCTATGTCCAACCTCTATTAGAGCTGGACCCTGGAATGCAAGAGATATGGGTCAGAAGGTGAGCAGATCAAGTGGATTTTGATTCTCACCTGTGATGAGCAGCATGGGATACAGAAATGTATCAATCTCTCAAATGTGCAGGCATTTTATAGTAGAGCAGCATCAGTCTGGTTTTTCAGGAGGAGCTGTAGGAGGTCTAGGAGAGGCCAGAACCAAAGACTTTCCTTCTGCCCAGGGCACTCAGCTGGGCAGAAGGAAAGTCTAACCCACCTAACCCATCCCCCCACTTACACACACACCCCTCCCCGTTAAAGACCAGCTGGCTATTCTCCTTCAGGTCCCACGATGCTTGCTCCCTTAAGCACACAGCCGCACGATGTTAACAGAAGGCATAAAGAATGCTCTTTGCAAGGCGGTGAACTCACTGGCTAGGGTATCTCCCTGAAACATACAGAGACACTAGGCAGCACTCAAGAGACTGTTACCAGATGTTATTATACAAAAATGGTCATCTTTATTGCCAGTAGTAGTCATAGCTGCAACTTCTCCAAAGGGCTGTCTACCCATATCTGACTGAGAAGGGACCTTGTAGTCCACAACAGGGCTCTTCAAAGTATATAATGTTGCCTCACCAGAAACATGTAGGAAGCTTTCAGAACAAGAAGGAAAGCTTCTTGTGAGTTTATCAATCTAGAGTTTTTCTCAAGAAGCAAGACTCAAAAGGAAGTCTGTCTGTCTCTGTATACTGAGGAATGGATGAGAAATACCAGACATCTGCACCAAAATCACTGCAGAAAAGTTGATAAGCTTTCCTGCTGTCAGAGCTTGAGGAAGCACTTTTTGTGTCTCAGTCACAATTCAGTACAACTTATGCAAATTGTCTCCTGCTGCTGGGTCCTGGGCCCTCTGATGTGGTTCAACAAGAATATTCAACAAGAATATTCTGCTGCAAATTCACTGTAATGTCTCTGCTGCTCCGTCACGTTCTGGAATGATATGACCACAGATATTAAACCATTTATAAATCACACTGAAGAGAACATTTTAAGAATATAATTTGAAAGTTATAAAACCACATATACACACACATACATCCATTTATACACCTGTACAGTGACCACCAACATTTACAAGCAACACCCAGGGCAATGGCATTTCAAATGGGAGAGTAAGCTCAGCCTGTCTCTAGACGGACATCTCATGAAGGAATTACTCCACTTCCATGGTGCCCAGGAGAACAGGCTAGCAATGACAGACATCAGTGCATTAAATACCCAGTTCCAACACCATCTAACAGCACAAATGTTACTGACTTCTTGTCAGTTGTTTTTGCTTTTTTCTAGAAATTGATCCTGTATTCACTGCCACCTGGCACACACAAGCTGTTAAAGGCAAAGCATGTGACCGCCTATAGAAGCCAGAAAGAGGGCAAAACCTTTCCCCTGAGAAAAACCTCACTTAGGCAAACTATGAGATAGTTTCAAGTGTGAAGAGGCACAATCAACGTAGTTTCTCCAACGAATGATATCTAGCCAGCTTTGAAGAAAGTAATTTTCATCTGCAGGACTATGATCTGCCAGGACTACTGGCATCATGGAGACATGGTGGGATTGTTCCTGTGACTGGAATGTTGGAATGAAAGGACACAGGTTCTCTGGGAAGGACAGGCAGGAGAGACAAGGAGGGGGTGGCACCCTCTACAGCAATGACCAGTTGGAATGTGTGGAGATGGATGAAGTGCCCATCAAGTGCTTATGTGTCAGGATTAAAGAAAGGGCAGGGACAAGTAACATTATAGTGGGGGTCTGCTACAGGCCACTCAACCAGGAAGACCAAGTGAACAAGGCCCTGTATAGACAGATAAAAGCAGTCTCACATTCACAAAGCCTGGTCCTCATGGGGGGTTTCAGCTACCTCAGTATCTGTTGGAGGGACAACACAGCAAGGCATGAGCAATCCAGGAGGTTCCTGGAATGCATTGATCCTTCTCAAAGTGATAGAGGAGCCAACTAGGAGAGGTGTTATGGTGCACATTGTTCTCACCAACAAGAGTGAACTGGTGAGGAATGTGAAGATCAAGGGCAGCCCTGGCTGCAGTGACCATGAAATGGTGGAGTTTAAGAATCTTAGGGCAGGCAAGGAGGGTGCATAGCAAGCTCACTACCCTGGACTTCAGGATAGCAGACTTTGGCCTCTTCACAACGTGCTTGGTAGACTACCATGGTATAAATCCCTAGAGAGGAGATGGGCCAAGAAAGCTGGTTAATATTCAAGGATCACCTCCTCAAAGCTCAGCAGCAATACATCCCAACAAAGAGGAAGTCAGGCAAAACCAGCAGGAGGCCTGCATGTATGAACAAGTTTCTCCTGGACAAACTCAGATGCAATAAGGAAGCCTACAGAGAATGGAAGCAAGAACAGGTAGCCTGGGAGGAACACAGCTAAATTCTATGAACAGCCAGGGATCAAGTCAGGAAAGCCAAACCCCTGGTAGAACTAAATCTGGCCAGGGAGATTAAGGGCAACATGAAAAACTTCTATAGGCGTGTCAGTGATGAAAGGAAGAATAGGGAAAACGTGGATCTTCTCCAAAAGGATAAAGGAGACCTGGTTACCCAGGACATGCAGAAGCTGAAGTACTCTACTACTTTTTGCCTCAATCTTCACCAGCAAGTGCTCCAGCCACATCACCCAAGTTGCAGAAGGCAAAGGCAGGAATTAGGAGAATGAAGAGCAGCTCACCACAGGAGAAGATCAGGTTCAAGACCATCTAAGGTACCTGAAAGTGTAAAAATAGATCAGACTTGATGAGATACATCTACAGGTCCTGAGGGAACTGGTGGATGCAGTTGCTAAGCCACTATCATAGAATTGTTCTGGCTGGAAGAGACCTTCAGCATCATCAAGTCCATGATATCTGAGAAGTCATGGTAGTCTGGTGAAATTCTCATTGACTTGATGTCACCATTTATCCTCAGCTGGGAGCTAAATACCAGAAGCTGCTGCCCTCTGTTGCCCTGTCTCTCTCTCCCCTGCCATGTGTTAGAGGAGGAGAATCGTGAGGAAGAGAAAACAAAAAGCCCAGGGGTTGAGATAAGGAAAGCTTAACTGAAAAACACAAAGAGAGAAGGAGAGACAATAATACCAGTGAAACTATATATAAAGTGACAATAAACATCTTACCCAAGACACAGCAGCTCTCCCTGCTCCAGCCATGAACTAATGCTACTTTTCAAAATCAACCCAGGGCCAAACCGCACACAGCCAGCCCCTCCCCTTATATAGAGGGCATGACATCAGTACGATATCAAATTCCCCACGGCCTGGTTCGGTTGTTTCCCCCGGCTGTGGCCCCCCCCGGCTGCAGCCTCTCCCAGCTGTAGCTGCTTGTGAACATGAACCCTACCCTAGCCAAACACAGGACACTGGAAAAGGGGAAACAACCCCCATTTAAAAAGCCACTCAGTCTCATTTCTGTGCTTGGCAAGATCATGGATTGGATCCTCCTGGAAACTACGTTAGGGCACATGGAAAATAAGGAGGTGGCTGGTGACGGCCAATATGGATTCACTAACGGCAAATTGTGCTTGACAAATTTGGTAGCCTTCTATAATGGGGTTACAGTGCTGGTGGATAAGGGAAGAGAAATGAATCTACCTGGACTTAGACAAAGTATTTGACAACGTTCTGCATGACATCTTTGTCTCTAAATTGAAGAGACATGGATTTGAAGAATGGACCCTTTGGTGGATTAGGAACTGGCTGGATGGTCACACTCAAAGAGTTGTGGTCAACAACTCAGCATCCAAGTGGAGAGCAATGATGACTGGTGTTCCTCAGGAATCAGTGCTGGGACCAGTGTTGTTTAACACTTTTGTCGGTGACAGGGACAGTGGAATTGAGTGCACCCTCAGCAAGTTTGTGGATGACATCAAGCTGTGTGGTGTGGTCAACACACTGAAGGGAAGGGATGCCACCCAGAGGGACCTAGACAGGCTTGAGAGATGGGCCCATGCAAACCTCATGAATTTCAACAAGGCCAAATAGATGGGCCCATGCAAACCTTATGAATTTCAACAAGGCCAAATGCAAGGTCCTGCACCTGGGTGTGGCAATGCCAAGCACAAATACAGTCTGTGGGATGACAAGATTTAAAACAGCCTTGCAGAGAAGGACTTGGGAGTATTGGTGGGTGGAAAACTGAATATGAGCCACCAGACCAGAAAGCAAATCACATCCCATGCTGCATCAAAGATGTGGCCAGCAGATCAAGGGAGGTGATTCTGTCCCTCTACTCCACTGTCACATACCTGACATGTTCACCTCTGGGGCCTCCAGTGTAAGAAAGACATGGACCTGGTCAAGAAGGTCCAGTGGAGGGCCACAAGGAAGGCTGAAACACCACCCTTATGGGGTCAGGCGGAGAGACAAGATATTTAGCCTAGAGAAAAGAAGGATCCATGGAGATCTTGTAGGGGCCTTCCACTACTTAAGCAGAGTCTGCAGGTAAGATGAAGAGGGACTCTTTATCAGGGCATTTAGTGATGGGACAAGGGGTAATGATTTTAAGCAAAGAGAGTAGCTTTATATTAGATATAAAGAAGAATTATTTACTGGGAGAACAGGTTGCTAAGAGAGGTGGTAGAAGTCACCTCCCTGGAAGTGTTCAAGGCCAGGTTGGATGAGGCTTTGAGCAATCTCCTTTAGTTGAAAGTATCCCTGTCCATGCCAGGGGAGTTGGAAAAAAATTATCTTTAAGATCCCTTCCAGCCTAAATCATTCTGTGATTCTGTGATCACCCTGTGTCCTGGTTCCGTGTAAAAAGGGGTTCAGGGCAGGACCCACACGGAACAGGACTATGTACTCACCTCTCCCCCCCCTGAGAGAGAGAGAGACACTTTGGGAAAAAAAATGAAGTATATTGTTTAACAAGGAACAGAAAATTAAAAAAGGAGGTAAGGAAAATAATATTTACAAAGATTAGGGAAAAAAAATACAAAAAATAAAATATACAAAACCCTCAGAAATGGTTCCAGGGTCCCACGGAGTGAAAGGACAACCTCCCTCTCCGAGCTCCAAGCCAGGAGTGAAATTAGAAACCACTCCCTGCCTCTTATCAGAGTGTGTGTGGGAAGGGGAGGGAATACAATGGTTCACCCCCACCCGGGGTCCTCCCAGTTGCTGGAAGGTCATGCCCCCATTCCAAGCCTCAAACCACAACACCCTGAAGCAACAGAAGATCAGCCATTGCTCTCAACGTGATGTAGTGGGTGCACTGATGCATTCATGCCTTGGCAACATTGAGTCTGGTGGCACTGATGTCTTAGATTTTTGTGCCCTGTCCTTAAGTTCATAGCTAATTCATTCAGAAATGGAGATTTTTTATTTTTTTTTTTCCCCTGGCAAAACGGAGATTTTTTCCCCCTGTGCTCTCTACTCCTTAGTGCCTAATTGGTAGATCTCCCATAGAGCAGCTCCACAGTGTGCAGAGCAAATGTTAACTCTCCTCAGGCTTAAAGCAACCTCTTAAAGATTTTCCCATGAGGAAAATGACTGCAGGCTACATCTGATCCATTTATCTCCCCCAAAAAATCTTTATGTAGGCTATGGAGTACTGAAGCCTTGGATAGCAAGCTTTCTAAAATAATTCCATAATTCTTGTCCTTCTCCACCTTGATGTCCACACCTCACAGGTGCTGCTGCAGACCCTATTCTTGTTACTGACAGAAAAAAAAGAATCAGTGCAGGAATCATTCCTGTGTCATTTAGACCCCTGGAAGGGTCACAGGCAACATCTTCCAAAGTCTTTGAGCGATTAACACAATAGTTTGAAAGCTTCTGGGTAGGAGAACAAAAAAATTTTTCAGCCACAAGTGTATAATATCCAGAAAATAGCAGGTTTCAATCCTGGACCATCTGAGGGGGAAAAAAAAAAAAAAAAAAACCCACAGAATAGCAAGCAAGCAACAGATTTAGTATTGGATAATGATGATTCAGAATTATTTAATGCATTGTTTTGACAGACTTCACATCATAAAGGTAAAAGCAGACCTTCTTAATAATAAAATATAGATAGAGACAGAAACATAGCAGAGAAACAAAGAACATAATGGAACACATTTGAAGGTATTTTGACGGTTTTTTTCTTTTAAACAATAGAATTTACTTAAATTTGTAAACTAGCCTGAACATATTCATGAGATGTGGGAAAACAACAGGAAATACTGTTAAACTAAAGGCTAAACCAACTCTTTCAACAGCTTAACACCAGCACTGATACAACAAGGACATGAAAATTACAGTGTAGCAAGTATTGATTCATGGCTATTGTGAGATCATCAGTGTCAGTGGACAGCAACCCTTAGAATTCTGACAGATGAAGGTATATTGGACTAGTTGTGGGGTGCTGGTGGACTGCTTTTGCCAGAAAATAAATTTATTCATATTTAAAGACGTTTGCTGTGAAAAGCCTTGGATCTTGAAATATGGTTTTGTGAACAGAGGACTAAATGTAAAAATACCTACAAATTTAAGGTGACTTTAGTCAGCTAACATCACATCTCAAACTGTGAGGCATCAAAAGCACCTCCTGTTTAAGATTCAGAATATACCCCGACATATGCATCTAAAAATCCATAACTACCTAAACTGCTCATCTTGCAGATCTGCAGAATTTACCACACTGTCCACAGAATCCTCAGTTGATCCTCCCACTCCACTTCTCATGGATGCCACCTCACTCTATAGGGAGCCCTTAGTGCCACCCACCTCACACAGATTATCCCGGCCAATAGCTGGAGAACGTAGACAGCTGAGAAAAATGGAGCAACCAGGATCCCCTTCCAATAGAAAAGTACATATTTATCCCATCCCTGAGCCTAGCCAAATGTAAAAAATGACAGACAGTCCATTTGGTGGTCTGTTTGCCAGGAGTGAGTCCCATAAAGGTAGGAGTTAGGAAGAATGGGAATGAGGAAATAATAGTTTGGTTAATAGGGATATTAGTGGACAACAATTAGAAACTGGACACAAGAAGGTTAGGCAGATATGAATGAGGAAGGGTCAATAAAAGAATAACTTGAGCTACAGAAGCAGGAAGAGAAACAGGCAGAGAGGGAACAGGCAAGTAAAAATTCATACAGGTGAGGAGAAAGACAGATCTGGATAGGAAGATACCATATTCTCATCAAATTCATACAAGACCAAGGGTGACTTCAGAAGAGCAGTGGACAGTGAAAGGCACAACATCCACATCTGTGCTCCAGCTTCCACAACGGTGTATACTCAGCCCACACCAAGCAGCATTGCCTCCAACTGGTGCCACACATTTTTTATTTTTGGAGATAGACCAGGCCCAGAAATGGCATTGATATTAACACTATGCTTGTAGTTTGTGTGGACACCATGCTTAGCACATTAACAGACATTTTCTCCATTTGATCTGTGCTCTAACTTAAAGTCATTTTACTTCTTCCAGGATCAAGAGAGAGGTGTGGATGTTTCTGAACAGCATATGAAACTGTTCAGCAAGTTCTCAGTCAGTTCATGGATCCAAAGTGACAGTAGTGGCTGTGCTATGTGGCTTGAAGAGATGAAGCTGGAGATATGGAAGGGCCAGAGAAAGGAAATTTAAAAAAAAATAAATACAGCTGTCTCTGATATGAAACAAAGGACAGAAAAGGTTAACAAATGGAAGGAAAGAAAAACCTAGGTTCCATAGAGACATCTTTTAGAAGTATTTCTGTGCTTGTACTTCTGGTTTCAAAGCAGCCCACCCTAAGCATCAAGAGAAGTGTTGGACTGGAAAAGCTTTGAGAACTTGTGTCTCTTCCCATCATTTTCAGACTTTCCTATACCTCAGAAGAGGGCACTGTGGGATGAAGAGCTACTAAACATGAGAAAATTCAGCCAAATTCTCAACAGGAATTGCTATCACCATGTAATTTGCAATTAATTACTTCTTGTTTTTATCCAGAGAACTATGTGTGATCTATTTGCTCAAGTGCATGTGCATTCAAATTCAAAGCTTGCTCATTTGCTGATGTTAGAGGAAATGCGCTACCCTTTTGACATATCAACACCCCCAGCCACAAAGGTTTACAACTGCTGGGGGGTTTTATTCCTAAGGGGTACCTTTTGACTTTTTTTTTTTTATTTCTTATTAACAACATACAAAGAAAATGGTTTTTATCCTTGCTGAGATATAATGTCTTTTTAGCAATAAAGGTGAAAGTAGGTGAACTCTCAAAACAGCTGAATACCAGACATACTGCATGCACAATTAAACCCAAATTGTATGAATTCTACATTTTTATGGTTAACACAAATATTGTGTGCCTTGCTCTTTATGTGGCTGTTTACACCTGTACTGCACAAACCTAAACAGCATTCTGAATTAAGCATGTCTGATTTCGTGTGTGTGTGTGTGTGTTTTATACCTTCTGTCCATAAATATAAATGAATGCACAATAGCAAATAGTAATAAATCAGTCACTGTTTTTTTTCTCTCGCTTCTTTCCTTGATTGAATCAATAACAAAGCTGATTGCTTGAAGCAAATTTGCACTGCTGACAACCTGAAATTAAATGTTTTGTAGAAAAACATTGTCTTGGTAGGGAAAATTAAAAAAATAATAATTAAAGGAATCCTTTTTATATTTGTTTTAAAATTGACTTTTAATTTAATTTGTAACATTGTAGGATGTTTTGTTATATCCTGTAGCACTGTAAACATGAATCATGTAAACATTCACCTGAAACACATCTGTCAAGAGGAAACAAATGCTGAGGACTGTAGTGTGCACAGAAACTTAAAATTTGTGACCTTTATTCCATTTTGGAATAGGAGACAAATATCAGTAACAAGGCATATTGATTTAGAACTAGCCAGATCTAATTAGTAATCCACCAGAAACTACTAGGACCCTTCCAAAATAGAAATTATTTGGTCACTCTGATATTTTGTGGTCTTCAGTAGGTCGTACTGTCTTGTTTCTAAAACATGAAGTTTCTTTTGGTTTTCTGATCCCTGGAATTTATGTTCTACTCCATTTCTGACTTGCCGGGTTCTTGTTTGTTTGTTTGCTTGTTTTCTTCTTTCTCCCTCTCTTCTAATTTTGAGTTTCTGATAAATCCAGCTTGTATTTCTTTCATTTCTTTTCTATCTATTTTGACTTACCTGTTATCTCACTTCCATCTTAATCCACCCAAAGTAATTTTGTTTCTTTGAACACTTAAGCCATCCTGACTCGTGTCCTGCTTTGGGGTAAAATAGAGCTGGTTCTGC
>NW_008625018.1:0-80357 GCF_000691845.1 Merops nubicus
CCGCCGGTGAGCTCGGACCCCTGGCGCGGAGTCGTCGCTCCTCCGCCAGCCCGCGCCGCTGCGTTTCGTGCGCAGTTTGCCACGCAGAACGCGACCAGCTGCCGTGAGGAGCAGCCACCCGTTTAAAAAATGATCTGTCTGCCGGTGATTGGCCGCTGCCGTAGCGCCGGGGGCACCTCTTCTCCTTCGTGAGCCGAAGCGGTTCCTGCCGAGTGGTGTGAAACACCGACCCGGTGTTGCTTGGGATAGATGTTTTGAGGGTAACCACAGATGAGAAATTCGGCGCTCGAGGGGAGGGGGAGAAATGATCCGTTTCCTCCCCGATGAGTACTACTGCTCGCTCCTGAGAGCTACGTGATCTCTTGCAAAGCAGTGGAATTTTCCTTTGCTGATGCTTCTCTTAAACCATCCCAATTTGCTCTTAGTCACTGAACTCTTTGCTGCATTGCTCTGTATTTTGCATATGCTTGTTGTGGGAAACTGAGAAATTAACGGTTGGGCTTGTAAGTTAAGCACCAGCATGATAACCTTAGCAGCTGAGTAGTGCCCGAGAGATGGTGCATTAACTGTATGTGTGCTGATGGGAAGAGACAGAGTAAGGTTGTATTGAAGGTGTTGTTTAGACATTACCCTGGTGCTGTCACCTTCAGAAAGTTCATGTTTTAAGATTATTGTGGTGATTTGGGTGGTTTACTTCACAGCGGAACTGTTGGGTATGTGGGAGCGTTAATGTATGCCACACAAGTACCAGGGCATCAAGGGCATTTAAGTGTTTGGATGAGCTGTGTGGGAAATAAACTGTTCAACTGCAGATCTTCTGCCTCTCATTAAGTTCAAACTGGTTTCCTCTAACATTCAGTCCCTGCTCTATGAAGCAGATGCTAGATTCCCAGTTTGACGTACGAGTGCTGAAGCTGTTAATTAGGAAAGGCACTACGCTGTGGCCCTCTCTGCACTGCAGGCAGCGATGCCCAAAGAGTGGTGGGCTCAAACCATCACATGTTCTTGGTGTGCCCTCCTTTAAACAATTTTGCTTTCACAGCTCCCTCTTCAGTACACACACCTCCTAAGTGAGTGCCTCTGGTATCCCAAAGTGCATATTCTTCTCCCTCCCAAGTAAAATGACTTTGCAAAATGACTTTTGCCATGTCATGGCAAACATCTAAAGAAACACTTGGAGTTCAGCTCCTTTGTAACGCTGTTTGCCTTCATGCCAGTAGAGCACTACTGGGGCCTGGCTTCATTTGCAGATTCTGCAGACCTTCTTTAGAGAAAAGAACATAGCAAGTGCCATAACAACTGTCCATTGTATTTCTGGTAGCCAGGCTCTATTTTTCAAAAGGGAGTTTCTCCTCTTCCTATTTTGTCACTTAAAGGGTAGCAGCTAAACTGCGAGATGTGTTTCTGTTTTGTTGATAATTTGGCATGTGAGAAACGCATGTTTTTTCAACTATGTATGTATTTAAAATGCATATATTTGATCAGTCCCACTTAAACACAAAATTGTCTGGCAGTATTTCACCCAAAGGGTTTATAGTACTAAAAGTAGGAGTATTTAGAAGGAGACAGATTTGGGTGTCTAGGTGCTCTCATAAGGGTGTGCTTCACCATATGTTGTTGGTGTAGGCTCCAAACGTTGCATATTAGGTAACTTCCAGTCTACAGCACTTGTACTGTCTGCATTCAATTTTTCTGTTAGAAAAATCAGTGTGTTCCTGTCAACAGTAGTTTGCAATGCCACCTGGGTAACTGGCTTTCATTTACAGGAGAAGTAAGCTAGCAATTCGGTGCTGATGAACTTTTATCATGAAGACAATGACCTAGGAAAAATTCTTTTGTTGCACCTAAGAACCCACCAAATCCGTTGGTTTCAGTGTGGTGGATCTTTGGACGATTGTGTTAGATCAAATACATACTTGACCTGAGTGAGTTAGAACTGCAGGTCTTCACGGTTGCTTGCTTCTTTTGCTCTTTAAGAAGGGGTGATGAAGCTGGATTTATTTTTTATCTTTTCTAGCCATATTAATTTATTTAATGTGCAATGAGACTTCTTTCCTTGAGTGCAGGAGGAAACAGGTGGCAACAACACTGACTTGAAACAGTGAGCAGAGAAGCTGCCTCCAGCCAGAGCTGCAGCTAACAGTTCTCACTTATCTTTTCTGAGAATTCAGGTACGAGCACATCCTGTTCTGCTTTCATGATGTCTCTGCTGTTGGTTTGATCACGTTTCTGTTAAAGGCAGCGTGTTTTACTTCGCTAAAAAGATGTGTGGCCCAAGTGCTGCTGGTGCTGCCCAAGTCTGCATTTCTTCCAGGCTTTCAGTGGCACATTTTCTGCTGCCCATTGAGAGAGAGGCATCTGTCATGCCTGACAGTTTCATGTGGTGGTCTAATTACCCCAGTCCCGACAGAATCAAGGTTACTGTTGCTTTCAGGTTTGTTGTGTTTTATATAACTTCATTGTGCTAGCTGCTTCAATTCAAGATTTAAAAGTCAGCAACATCATGTAGTGTTTATTTCTGGTGTTGTCCCTGCCTCTTCAACAGACAGTTGCTGCTTGTCTGTCTGTATTATTCTGACGTGTTAAATATCTTTGGAAACATCTGTTGCAATGTGAAATAACATGACACTTGCATGAATGTTTAATGACTCTGCAGTGCTGCTTTATTTTTTGTGATGTGCAACTTAAATAAAAACAAATTCAGTTGTTGATGAAGCAGTATGAAAGTCACAGACCTCAGCTGCACATGGTATATCTGGCCAGTTGTGTATGTGAAAGAGGAAGGGACTTAAATTTTTGTCTTAAAATACTTCGCACCTAAAGCTGCAGGCTGAGGCGCAATGCTGACTTGAATGGATTGAGCACCATGCCATCCCACTCCGCTTGTCTGCAGGTCGTTTGACGAGGTGCATTTGGCTACAGAGTGCTAAACAGAATCGTATTCTGGTCTTGAAACTGTAACAAGGCTGTTGCTCTGTGGAAGATAAATACTGGCGTGGAGCAAATGTTCTTTAGCTGCTCCAGCAATAGTGTTGCTAACACAAGTCATTATGGAGCAATTTAAAAACAAAACAAACCCAAACAACCCAAACCCAACAAAACAATGAAAACCCAACCGACCAACAACCCACAACAGAACGATTAAGGAATTGGGACTTTGCTGAAGCATGTATTCCAGCTTGCAGTAGTGGTCATGATCCTGTTTTCCTTGTGCTGGTCTGACTCCCGAGAGTAAAATGTTCCAAGCTGTGTTTTTCCTGAAGAGATTCAATTATGTGTGGCAACTCTGTGTTCGGCAGGATTCTTCACTTTCTTCTGAGGAGCATCCCCACGTGGTAGGGAGCCACAGGATGTGGAATATGCATCTTGAGAGCCTAGGGTAGAGCTCAAGGATGGGAAGTGATGGTGGCTCCCCAGCGCTCTGCTCTTTAGAAAGCAGCTGTCTGGATATGTAGCTGTGTACCAGCAGATCCAGTGGTATAATTCGCTTTAGGCAATTAGTTTGTGCCTTTTCATACGTGATAATCTGGGTAACTGGCAACTTGAACATCAGCCCAGGTGCCAGTCCTACCAGGTACCTTGTTATAGAGTTGTTCTGGAACTGCCTGGGGGCTGCACAGGAAGAGAAAGCACTGCAGTTAAAGCAAAACTGGACTTGGCTGCAGAGGGACTGCAAATATATCAAGAGACATGTAAAACTTCTGTTACCTTCTGTGGATCAGAAATGAGAAATAAGAGGTAAATGTTCAGGATAAAAATATCAGATTTGTTCTGAATTTCTCTGTTTTGGACTAACTTTATGAATCCACAGAGTGGATACAGAAAAAGCCTATTTTTAGCTCATCTGGCTGCATTGTGTTACAATCTTGGTCTCTACACATTTAAAAGATGACCTAATGCATCTCCATGGCCATCAAAATAATGGCAGTGTTGGTATTTAATAAGCCACTTTCACATAAGCCTTCCAATATTAGATTTAGGAGCATAACTCTGAGCACCTGGTTTTGAGAACGGTATCCTTTCTCTGGCAACCTGCTTGTTCTTTGTGCATATTCTTTTAAATCACTTGGTTACAGCCTTTCAGAGTGAGTCTTGCTTATTTTGTTGGCAGCTCAGGACATTTTAATTGCATTGCAAATCTTGTCTGAAAGGTTGCCTTGTGGCCTGCGACTGGATGGAACTTATTTTATCTTGTGGGAGGTTTTGGAGTAAATGCTATATCTGTTATTAACCTACTTGTATTTCAGATTTGCTGTTCAGGTGGGGTAGCTGGGTAGCTTATAAACTGCTAATGTTTCTGAAATATCTTTGGAGTATAATTCGGCTGTAGTCCTCAGAGCAGTGACTTCTTGAGGAGATGTGTGTGGGGTTTTTGCATGGTTTTGGGGCTGTTTTTCTTTTTTTGTGAGGGAGGGCAGTGGTTTTCATAGCAATTAAGATAAAATAGTTCGCTTTTGTGTTTAACTTCCAGCTTTGCAAGATATTCTATCAAATCTCAGCACTCAAACACCCTTCTGATCACCGGCATGAGCCAAAGAGGAGAGAAATGGCAACCCTGCATTTTTCTTTGTGTGAGGAAGCCTCTGGTGACATAACCAGCTGTACTCTTAACAGTACTGCCCAGCAGTTCCTACCACACGGCTGTAGGAACCAGCTGGAGGTTGAAGGGGAAGATATTCCTTTGCATACACAGTAATTCTCATCTGAATTAGAAAGCTGTCACAAACAGATGCCACTTCTGCACTATTGCAAAGCTGGCACGTGTGGCTGCCTTCTGCTCCCCTGTGTCTGCTTGATGACTGGTTGTGTTGGTAGGAGTGTGCTGAACTGAGGGTAGGTAACCAGATGTCTGGTGCACAAATTTCTTGTCAGACAGTGAGGTGGTTTTACAGCACATGATGGGTTGCTGTTGCTCTTGTTTGGCTCTGTAGGAGCCTGAGATTTTCCTTACTCCACTTCGGAAGATTTTTTTCAAGTGTGTCCCTTTTTTCTTTGGTACCTTGCAATAGACGTATGACTCTAAACAGGTCCTCCAAGGAGTCACCCTAAAACGACACAAGGACTGAGCTCCTCTGTAGATGCAGAGCGTCTGCAGCTACTTCAGTAGTTTCTGCTTTTGGTGCAGGTAAGAAGACTGAAAAGGGGGTAGCAAGGGAAGTGTCTAAAAGCTACCAAATCCTACAAGATGCCCAAAGCTGCTTCTCAGGTGCAAAGGGTGTCCTCATCTCAGTGCTGCTCTGTTTAGTAATTTGGGCTCTGTATGTTTTTGGGAGAAGGTGTATGGGGCAGATCAGGTCTTGGTTTTCAGCTGTCTCTATTCCCTTTGGTACGTTAGGTCTTTGTTTTATGGGTTAGGGTAGAAGGGTAATATGGCTGTTTCCTTGGCTATGTTGAGAAAAATCTTGTGTAGCGACTGGCACGTAACCTTATCTCTGGGCCTCACAGTATTGTCGACTTAAGCCTTATGCAAACCAGAAAGAACCACTTAGACATTGTTCTTTACAACATTTAATTAAAGTAGTGATGGACAAAAGCAATTTTGGCTGTGCCTTCTCCTGCAGTGTGTCTTTTACACACCTTTCTCACTTTGTGTTATAGGAAGACCAAGAGCATCTTAACACTGAAGTCACCTTCACCTGAAGCAGTTGGCCACGCAGTGGAGTGCTTTCAGAAGTGCCTCTGGTTCACCTGTACAGCCAGTCCTGGGCAACATTTATGTGCAGGAGTGCAACCTGTGAAGCACCTTTCTAAACTTCTGCATGTCCTGGGCTCACTAACAGAGGTGGAAACTTCCTCCACATGTGATCTCAGCTCCTACTGTCAGTAAAGTTGGTACAATTGGCAGCAGGCAGAAGCCTTGCCTCTGACCCTCCCTCCTCAGGGAGCTGGCCTGGCCTTGCTTCCAAGCTGGGATGGCTTCCTGCAGCACACACAGATACCTCTGAAAGCAGTGATGGGAGGGCTTGATTCCCTCTGACAGGAAAGTGTAATAATTCAGCTAGTTATGTTTTCCCCCTTGTGTCCACTGTCCCTACACACTTCTCTTTGTGGGGGTGTAGTAGTCCTTTCTTCCCACACTTCACTCTGAAAATTAGCTGCCCCATCCTAGCCTACTCTGTAGAGTAGCTCAAGATGCCATCTTAGAGTTGAGTGAAATCTTTCCCTTGCTTCAGATAGGGACATATTTCCACCCCCATCCCCTGATATTTGAAGAACCATTCTCTCTGTTAGGTAAGGGTGGCAGTATCTACCCCTTTGCTGATCTGGAAAGCAGAAATCTGAAGCAGGAATCAGTCAACCATCATTTAAAAAAACAAAAAACAAACAAACAAACAAACAAAAAAAACCCAAAAAACCAACCAACCAAACAAAAAAAAACACAAAAAACCAAACCAAACAACAACAAAAAAACCCAACAAAACACTAAGCACCCTATTAATGATGTCTTATAGGACACCTCCTGCAGTCCAGAATTATGTGTCTTGGTATGTTAGGGGCCAAGAAGTGAAAATACTTTGCAGTTCCTACCTAGTCCTTTAACAGGTGTGGTGTGCCACAGATGCTTTTTCCTTGCTCACGTGCTGACTGCTTAGTCCAGCGCTGAGCTGCTGAACTGTCCCTGTGTGTCCAGGATTGAGCCTCAATATTGAACTTGGGGCTGTTAAATCCACCCTGACAGCCAGAAATACCAGCTTGCAGATGTAAATTGACTTTTTTTTTTTTTACAGTCCTTATTTGTGTCTCAGGATAAATGCTTTATTACCATTTAATACTGAATATAACCTTCCTCCCCCTACTTTAGACTAAGTGCTGTCTGTATTGAAAGGATGTGATACAAGCAATTATTTTTTTTAGAAGGGTATTTATCTTGAAGGGTTTTTTACTAGTGTAAAAAATACACAGTTGTTCTCAGCAGATAAGATCTTTTCTTTATCTGCCAGAGATGGGTAATTTAGCTCAAATGTACTGCTTTTTTTTTTCACCCTATTAAAAAGCACTTCAGCCTGCAATTAACTGAGTGTGAAGGGAGAAAAGAGAAATGGTATAAAACTGCCTTTTTTTTTTTTTTCATGCCCTGAAATCCGACAATTCACTTTACTTTAGAAGTGCCTAAAGGCCCTTGAAAGTGATGGTGGAAGAAGATGGGTTTTTTATATCAGAGAGATAGTTTATTTGGGATAAATAGTTGAAGACTCCTCCAGAGTAGAGGAGATGATCTGTGCTCCCAGCCAGGGGAGGCTTGTGCGAAATTTCCGTGCTTTCTTCCTGGCTTCAGTGTTTCATGTTCAGTTTCAAAGGCTGGGTTTAAGCTCTGCATTTCTCTTGATAAAGCCCTGTCCATCTGTGATGAGTGGAAAAAGATCACACCCCTACCCAGTAGGCTGGTCCTGGCAAAGCTCTTGTAGGTTCAGCCATGCTGCCGGAAGGTGTTTGTGGGCTTACTTGTGCTCCTACCTTGGATGGCCCAGCAGTGGGGTAGCTCTGCCAGCACTGGAGGGTCTCCTGCCTGCAAAGCCATGCTGACAGGGCTTGCAGGCCTGCTGTAGTCTGGCCTGCTTCTCCATAGCAGCCATTTTCTCTGCTTTCGTGGCTTTCAAAATACCCACGCTCTGTTGAAATAGGTTTTAAAGACAGCTGGGGACCACCGAAGTACCTGGTGCAATATTTAAGTGGACATAACAAGTATGTTACAAGTTCCTCCTCTGCTACCCTTTAAGCCCCTTGGAGGGGACAATTTGAACAGCAGAGGGTGGGTCTGGTGGGTCCCTGTGTCTGGTGGCTTTGTGGAAATGCTTAAATTAAGTGATATGCTTATTTGGAATGCCATGCCTCTCCATAGCTGTCTTCACTTCTCATTCATGCTTAAATTAAAAAAAAAAATAGTACTGAGACCATTTTTTTTTTTCAAGTGGGTGCTCTTTGGCTTGTTCTCTTGCTCTTTTATTGTCAAGTTGGGGGATTATTCTTAACACAGAAGAATGGAAACAAAGGAGCACAGTATAAATGCATTCTGAAATGCAATTAACTTGTCTGTGTGTAAGATGACAGTCTTCAGTGTGCTGACTGTGTGGATATGTGGTGTATGCACCTGCAACTCTTGCCATCAGTAGCTAGCTGAAGATCAAGTTGCTCCTGTGGCTTGTGTCCCCTGCCTGTGAGGTCCTTCCCCATGTCAGCTCTGCAGCAGGACACGCTGTGGCCACGATGGGTGCCAACACACTGGGAGTGTAGCTGTCGCTTTTGAGGCTTGGATGGTAACCCATTAATTCAAGAACTGGATTAAATATGAAAACTGCTGTTAACCTTTGCTGTTACTTTGAATATGAGATACTAATAAGAAGATGGTATAACTAATGATAATCTAAAAATATCAAGCATCCCACAAGGATATGACTAGCTTTTGATTTGTGCTCTTTGAATCTATCAGAATGAACACTGTTTTCACACTAATTCTGAGACACTTTGCTTCCCCCACTTCTTACTATTTCATATCAAGTCCTTCAGTAGTGACAGGGGACCTGCATTTAAAGTGTCATATACCTCTCTGCTGTTGTTTTACTCCTGCACGATCCTTCCTATTTGCCCTTTCCTTCATGTCAGCCTTCACTGTGCTTACTGATTGTGTAACAACCTTACTTCTGGGAATAGTTTCCTTATCCATGACACAGCTTGACTGTTCTTCCTTAAATTGTCTTCTTATTGAGCAAGTTGTTACTGTTCAGCTGTGGAGTCCATCCTCTCCTGCAGTTAGAAAACTTCCTTTACAGCATTTGCTGAACATACAAGTCACCCACTGTAGAGCTGGACACTGCCCCATCCAAAACTCTGCTGAGGCTGGAGGTCATGTATTTACATTCCCTGTATACCAGAACTTTTATTTGCAGTCTTGGGATCTGGCTGGTTTTGTAGGTGAATTACAGCCTCTACTTTTATACACTGCAAAGTATTTTAAAAAATACATTTGGAGAAGTGGAGGCTTCATCTGAGCATGTTTGAAAGCGGTCTGGGTTGGCTTATTCATATCATGGCAATCATTAACAACCTAGCTAGGTTCTACCTGGCTGATACTGTATTTGCTTGTCTGTGCATGAGCAATGAAGTGAAGAACTTAAAGCAGTTGAGAAAGAATGCAATTCATGCTTTTTTTGTGTTTGCTAGTAGATACTGTACTTGAACTTGTTATTCTTGGCCTGAAATACCAACTTATTCCAGCTGGCTTTTTGCTTGCTGTGTAATTGACTTTTTCTAAGCAGCCTTTAGAAGTTGGACTTCATAGAGGAGTTTGAACTGGCCAACAGAGAGCTCCTTGGCTATTCGGGAGGCATACACCACCCGAGGTGGAAGGGGCATTCCCTGGAGAAGTGAAGCAGTACATGGAGTTGGCATCACTGGCTACACCACAGTTCTGCAATGGCTGGAAGACATGGGAGTAAGTGGGGAGGAAGAAAACTTGTGTGAAGACGACTTCTTGTTGTGGAAGTGCCACCGGATTGTTCCTCCTGGGTTACCTTTGATGTTCTAATTGAGTGTTACATAATGTTGTGTGTTAAGAGCAGAGCAGGGTGACTGCTCTGAAGGTATATGGCCTTCCACTGGTATGTTCGGCAAGGTCGGCTGTAGCATCCTTTCCTGGCTCACAGGGTGGGAGAGGGCACTTTGCTTCTTTAGGTTGTCTGTCTGCTTGGGCAGTCATGACTGCTGCACAGCAGAAAAGGTATGGTGTTGTCCTACCTGTCTGCAGCACTAGTGCCTGGCAGGGAGCAGACTCCCACCAGACACAGTTTACAGTGAATTGTTCTCAGGAGGGGAGTATTTTGCAGACATGGTGTGAGTAAAGTGGTCTTAACTCTGGAATAGTCTTTTGTATGGGCAACTGACTGCCAGTATGTCTCAGCCTAACTGTTCTTGTTTTGCCTTTTTGCACGGCAGTGTATCAAACCTGGCAAATATTTTGTTTATGGTATTTATTTTTATCTCTAGAAACTTTTAACCTTTTTTCAAACATGTTCACTTGTCTTAGAGCAATATGTTTTACTGCTTAGCCCCAGACAGGTTCTTCAGACTTTCGGAGTTTGAATGGAAATATTGTGCTTCTGTATCAGGCTTAACTTTTCTTTGAAGATCTGGCTCATCCAGTTCTTAGAGCTATTTGAGAGCAGCAAACTCCCCATCTTCTAAAAAATCCTGTGGGTGATTCTTGTCCTAATGATTTTTTTTAAACAGATTTGCAGACAGAAAGTTAATCTTTTCCTCACAAGTGTGTGACTGAAGAGCTAATGAGTGATTTCCTACTGGTGACCTGCTTGTTAAGCTGCAGTAACTAAATATAATTGCAGCAGAATCAGTTTTTATGTGTGCCTACATGAAACAGAGAAATGTCAACATTGATATCTTGGTGATCACTCATACTTGATTATGTCCCCCTTCTCTATATATTAGCCTCAGAGAACCATAAAAAGAGTTTATTGATCTTGCTAGCAAGTGCCTGAGTATTTATATCAACATTTTCAGCTTTCAGACTTAGTGGTTTTGGGATGTCTTCCAAAATGTAAAACAAAAGACAGTTATATTTCTTGTTCTTTGTACTTCAGACACAAATACATAATCTTCTTGTCATATCAGGTGCTTATGATGTCAGATATATAAGAGTTTTGCCAACCCTAACTAGAGATAGAGGAAACTTTTTTTGCATTAAGTCTTGTGTGTGCATATGACAGCCCCTCTCCTAAAGACTGGAAGGTCAGGGCAGGAGGTATAAGCACAATCTACTTGGTGGTTATGAACACTTTCTTAGCCTGTTGAAGCTAAGGCACTCCATCAGGGCCTTAAATCTTTTAGGTACTGCTTAAATGTGTATATTCTTAAAACCAAAAACATGCAGCCAAAACCCACACTCACCTCTGAAGCATTTGGTTTGCTACTCTCACTGGCCAAAGTCATAGGTTCTCTTTTCTGTTACCAGACCACAAGCTCTTTTTCTGTTCGGTGCTACCTCTACCACAGCTCCAAGGGAAACAAGGACTCCCCAAAATTTGGAGGATGATGTCTATGTGAATGTGGGTAGCCTCCTTTCCTTCTTCTTTCTTCATTCGTAAATGTTAACATAGATACAGATAAATCTTGTCCTCCAGTGGTTCCTGTGGGTTTGACTAATCTTTTCTGATCTTGTCTTTTAGCTCTCCATGAAGAAGTACTCTGCTTACTTGGAGGCTGCCCACTCTTTTTGTGGGAATCACCTAAAACTTTTTCCTTGTCATTTCTTCTGAAGGCACATCCAGTAGCTTATCTTAATGCTAACAACCTGAATTCCTTTCCATATATCAGACCTTTTTTATTTTTTTTCCCTTTCCAGTCTAAACTAAAAAACTTTGCTTGTTTCCCTGCCTTTTGGGAATGTGTGAGAATTGGATCAAGCTCAGTGTAGCTTCTTGTCATTTTTTCTTCCTCCTGCTGCCACATTCTTGTCCATCTCTCATGCTGGTTCCCTGAGCACTTCTGAAATGATCTGTACCTGGTTTTCACCCGTGAGCTGTTTAAGCTGTGCATGTTCTTTCTAGGTAATTTATATGCAAGGTATAAATTTATAGCTCTCTACACAGTTACAGTCCAGGCTTTCCTTACAACATTGACTCCTTTGACATCCTGCTTCTCAAGGCATAGAAGAATTGTCTTCAGATTACTTGTAACACAAACAGCAAAAATTTAAGGTTTGGTGTTTTTTTTTTTTTTTTTGCATTGACCGTCTCTTGCTTTGTTGCCCTGTTCTCAGCTGTCCTTCTGGTTCTGTGGATATAATTTTAGATTTTTCAGTTAATGTTATGCGAATCAATGTTTTTGTGAAGTGAAAAGTAAAGATGCCACTGTTTCTAGGAATATTTAATTATAACTAAACTAATGTTATTTAAATTGTTAATAGGTTGTGTCAAAAGCAGAGATCTACTTTTCAATCCTTTGACTTTGAAAGAAGGCTTCAATTTTGACTTGTGGGCAAGGTAGAGATTGCTCAGCTATGAGAAGAAAACTTGGACCACTGGTGACTGTTTATGACCAGGATTATGTTATATAATTTTCTTGGAATGGTGTGTGAGAAAATTAACTCAACTTGTAACACTAGCTTATAACAAATTTGTGAAAAACAGTCATTTTAGTGTATCTAACCTGAGATATTTGGAACCCTTAATTGCAGAAAGAGACAGTGCTTAAGAACAAAAGTTGGCAGCTTTTGCAATGAAGGCAAAGTGCCAGAATCCAAATGATGCAGTATCTGCATGCTGGTTTTGGGACAACCTGATCCTTGAACTGGTCACGTTTCTGATCCATGTGCGTGCACCCACGTGCAATGTGCACACCTCAGAGTTGAATTACTGTCTTTCCAGAATAGCCTGTTCTTGTGTAATACTCTCTATCTGAGCACGGAGACAATTTTCTGGTGCTTCACTTGATCGGAACCAGTATGTCTTTGCACTTCAATTAATACAAAAAATATATCATTTTATGTGTGGAGATAGCTTTTCTTCTAATGACATCAGAAAATCTTGTCAGCTATAAAAACTTAGGTGCCCCCTTTCTGTTGTCCTGAAATTTAAACTGAGTATATACTGTACGGACAACATAAAAGACCTATGAATCATATATTGAAATAAACACAAGATCAATGGCTATCTGATGCACCTTAAGTAATCATTAGGTGTACTCTGAAATTCGACAGTTCTTACTATGGATGATTTACCTGTTACATTGTGTTTGCCTTACTAGCTGAGAAACTTGAAACAGCAACTTGTTGACAAATATGCATTTATGGGATGTTCCTGAGCAGGCAAAGATTTTACAGGGTCCAGATGCAGTGGGCTGCTGTGACCAGGGCAGTGTTCTGAGGGGCTGGTAAAAAGGACTGGGAAGATCTTACTGATTCCTGTCAGTACCTGTTTGCCAGAGGTCCATTCTGTAACACTGGGCTTCAAAGTTAAGGAACGTTAAATTGAAAACTATATCCTATTTTTAAAATGTCTGGAAAAAAACTCACTTTCATGCTGTAACATAAACTAACCAAGTTCCATGGACCTGGGGTTACTACTGGGATATCACAGTTGCAGGACATTCCCCTTAACAAGTGGTTGTATTCACAAAGAAAAACTTGTCCGTGACAAGGTTTGATGTGCTTGAGGACAGAGCAGTTTCATTGTAAGCTTCAGTGAGCAGGAGATCAGCCAGTACAGAAGTCACCTATGCTGTCCAGAAGAAGCTGCAGAACAAATTGCCAGGGTAACAGGTACCCCAATGAGAAATGCTTGGCTGAACTTCATCTGCAGAGGGAGGTTTAACCAAGGAGAAGAGAAGGCGCAGGAATTCAGTTAGCTTTATTGATATGGGCTAAAAGAATGACTATGGAAAGACAGAAGTATTCAGGAAGGAGATTTTTGGTGTGACAAAAACCTCCAATGAACTGTAAGAGTAAAAGCTTTTCTGCAGGGAAGAAAAATATTCTGATTACTGGTCTAGGCTTTTCATTGCTATATTCCTGTGCTATTTGACAGACCTTTCTATGTAGTCTGTGGGTCACAGTCCAGTAACCTCAAGTTTTTTTGAGGTGATAAATGGGAAATCCTGAAAAAGAACACTTCCCCCCAGGAACTTAATTGAGGAGGGAGCTTTTTGGCTGTGGCTGGGGTTGAGCTGTGTGTTGTACACTCTCAGAACTCAATGTGAGTTGCACCATCTCTGAACCACCACAACTATATTGCTTAGCCCATAAAGTGGGTTTAGTCACCTGTTTATGCCACTACTTTTTTTTTTTTTATGCTCCTTCTTGCCTGGCACACCTAGCACACCTAAAGGGGTGCTGTGGTAGCAGGGAGTGGGGGAAGGTTGGGCTGCTGCTACTCATCCACCTAAAGTTAGGATCTAGTTCTTCTCATATTGATTTGTGGGATGAAAAAGAAATGTGTATATGTATTCACAGGTCTATGAAATACCATATGAGGATCCAAGCATGGTGAAGCCTTAATTTTTGTCTCCTGAAAATGGAAAGTAGTATTGAATCTGAAGTACACGGCAGGAAAGGTTTGCTTGAGGGTGCTTGGGAAACTCACTATTGAATTTTGATCCTGAGTTGTGATTCTGTCCTTACTTGGCAATTTCCACCAGCATTGCTCTTCTGTTCAGGGAAAAGCAGAACCCCCTCCCCTCTGATGCAGTCGGTGCTGTGCATGCCCTTTGCTCCTGTAAAGATGATTCAGGGCCCCAGTTAAATACGGTCTGACTTTGTGTACCTCAGCTGTGCCTGTAACATAGAATCATAGAATGGGTTAGAAGGGACCTTAAATATTATCCAGTTTCAACCCCCTTGACATGGGCAGGGACACTCCCCACTAGACCAGGCTGCTCAAAGCCCCATCCAACCTGGTCTTGAACACATCCAGTGATGGAACATCCACTGCTTCCCTGGGAAACCTGTTCCAGTGCCTCATTACCCTCATAATGAAGAACTTCCTATTTCCTAATCTAAATCTACCCGCTTCCAGTTTGAACTAATTTATTCCTTGTCCTATCACTACTAGCCCTTGTACAATGTCTCTCCCTAGCTTTCTTGTAGGATCCCTTCAGATACTGGAAGGCCACAATGAGGTCTCCCTGGAGCCTTCTCTCCTCCAGGCTGAACAACTCCAAAATCTCTCAGCCTGTCCTCACAAGAGAGGTGTTCCTGCTCTCTGATCACCTTTGTGTTTGTCCTCTGGACCAAATCCACCAGGTCCATGTCTTTCTTGTGTTGTGGGCTCCAGAGCTGGACACAGTACTCCATTATTTTTGCCTTGTAGCAGGCAGCAAAGCAGGGAGGCCATGTCCCTTGCAGGAGGACTCGAAGTGCTGGAGAGCATGCAGGTGCTGGAGTGCCCCTTGCCCACAGCTGAGTCTTAACCTGGCATGGAAGTGTGTGAGCGACTTCTTGGGCTTCCTTTTCTAGCCAATGGTTATAAGGAGATTTTTTTTTTTCCTTTTATTTTTTAAATTAGTGTCTGAGTATCAGTAAAACAATGGGGGGGTTTCTTGGGCTTTTTGTGGAGTTTTGGTGTTTGCCATGAGTGTCTCAGTATTGTGCGCTGTGTTTGTTACTCATCTTGTAAGGTCCTCCCAGTCCTTTGTTTCTGTTTGATTTGGTGCAAGATTTTTAGTTACTGTTGTGGCAGGATAATTGTGGCACACCTTGTTAAATTTCAGCTGAATTTGAAGAGAAGTGTTCCATTTAGACTGCTGGAAAAGATGAGCTTTTGCTCAGAGAGTAGCCAAAGCTGAACCTGCTGCTCAAAGGAAATCATTTGATAGTGCCCAGTAGTTATGCTCATTTCTGAATATGTCAGTTTCATACATTTAATGATATTTGCCAAGGGTTTTTCTTGGCTGCGTTTGTGGTCCGAAACTGGGCTGTCTGCAGTCTGTGTTTTCCTAATGATCTGGCAGTTCATTCTGTCAGCATTTAGCAGGAGTAACTGGACACACCTTTTGTCTATGCCCTGATATTATAACAATCCAGAAGGTGATGCTTTCTCCTGCATCCATCTGGATCTCATAACCACACATCATGGTAATGATGATTATGCTGCATTCATCCTCAAAGTTCTGCTGTTCCTTCTGAAATACTATAATTGGTAATGCCAGAAGAAAATTATAGGTGAAATAGCCTGCTTGCTTGCTTATAATAATTGGCTCTGATCCCAAAAGTGATCCTGTATACCTGCAGGTCTAATACCAAGGTAAGATTTTACTGTAAGGAGCAGTTACTCAATTTGATCTTGGATTTATTGTGGCTTAACCTGCTCATTTTTCATAATAAGTCCTCTTGCTTAAATTGATACATCTTATTGAAAGGCTTTGCCAAAAAAAAAAGGCAATGAATATTTATTGGGCTGCATTTTTGTTGTGTAATCTATTTTTAGAATTTGAGAGGCAATTTTTTATTCATGTTGGGTTATAGCAAAAGCACTGTGCCGCTGGTTTGCCTGCTACTGAGGGAAGGTTTGCTGAAGCAGTAATTCTCTTGAGGTCCTTGGTATGAATAGGCATCGCAGCAGTAATTTCTTTTCTCCAGAACTACTTTAATTGCTACAGCTCCAGAACGTATCATTGTCAGGAGCTGAGGTGAACATGCTTTTTGTAGAGAAGCAGCAGAACGCTCCACAGTGCCTGTAGCAGCATTTCTCTGTGTCCGTAACCTCGTTTTGCTTTTGTCATTCCTTCTTCCTTTGGGTTATTGAGCCCTAGGCCCAAAGGATTGGGGAAAGGTAGTCCTGTGTATTTGGGAGGAAGGGTGCTGTGAAACAACTTTATTTATCTAGAAGCACTTTGCAGCTTTTGAAATACAGCATCTGAATTATGTAGTGCTTCATAAACCCCTTTCGACTCAATTTCCACCATTTTCCTGTTTTGTTTTGAAGAGTGTGTATGTTTTCTAGCTGACCTTTGTGCAGACCGGCAAATCTTCAGTGTGTGCTCTGAAAGCTCAGTCTTTCTGTGGATGGATTTCCATTACAGCCCTGTTGCTGTTCTTCACAGCCTGAAGAAAGCCTGCATTCATAAGGGTCGCCGCATCTGCGGAGGATGAAGAATAAGTAGGAATGATGGACTTCAGTGGCTGTGAATGAACGGATTGTCCCAGGCGCTTATTCGGTTGTCAGTATATTGTGAAGTATTTGGGCTGGCAAAAAATGTTAGCTTTGAGTAACATACTTGTTTTAGTAAAAGCACAGTACAGCACTCAGAGTGTATTCCAAGACAGCATGTGATGTACTAGTGTATCTTTCGTCTTGTGTGATTCACTTATTTCTCATTAAGAACTTGTAACTTTAGATTTTAGTTCTACTTTTCATCTCTATCTGCACTTGTCTTAACAGACAAGCCCTCAAAAAGGTGCCTGCCATTCTGAGTGGAATGGTGCGTTGCGTTATGTGGGAAGCACTGAAGGAAGGAGACCTTGCTGTACTGGCTGAAGATTGGAGCTGGCTCTGCACTACGAAATGTTTCCTGCGTTCACAAATGCAAGTAGGACTGTGACCAAGAGTTGTGTGCCTTCAGATTGTACTTTCTCCTTTTTGTGGTGGATGGTAGTAAATGCAAGTTTTTTCCACAGTGTTCTGATAAAGCACTTTCCTGGTTCTATCCTCAGTGATACTAGTCTCTTCTACCCAGTGTCAATCAGGAGTAAAAGTGGTCACTGGGCTGTTGCTGGGCTCTTACCTGGCATGAAGCACTTTGAGGTGCTCCAGTACCAGAGCAACCGAGTAAAATCTTGTGTTACCCGTTTGCTCTTGATAGAGCAATCTGGTTCAACGGCACCCAACACTTCAAATAGGTAAAGTATTAGAAACCTAGTGCAATGTCATTTAAAATAAAGAATTAGAATGAAATTGTTTAGTAAAGCATTTTGTAGGGTGTGGGTACCCAGCATGCCTGGCACTGACTGCACAAATCAGGATAGACATGTCTCTTCTGACCGACTGTGGCTTCTGAGTCCGTTGGCAGTAGCTGGTTTAGCGGCTGCACAACCCAAATATAATCTATGTAAGTCCTAGACTAGACTCAGCAGCAGATGGGAACTGAAGTCAGGAGCTGGATTCTGGAACTGGATTCAGGAACACGCAAATTGGGATCGAAGGCAGAACTGACAGTGTCTTCCTCAGACATCAGCCGTTGAAGAAGAGAGCTTAACCCTTGTGATCCCCCAACTTTATACTGAATATGGCATATATAGGATGGAATACCTTGTTGGCCAGTTTTAGGTCACTTGTCCTGTCCATTCCTCCCTGCAGGTGTGACATCTTACTGCACCTTCAGTGTGGTACACAAGCTTTAGCAGTGACCTTGGTCTGCACACCACTCCCTGGTAGTAACTCTAAACATGGAGCATTATCACTGCTAGAAGCAGACACTGTCTGTGAAAACGTGCTGCTAACTCTAGAAAGTGCAGTTAGAAGAGACTTAGCTGAAAAGTAAAATGACTGAACAGAATTAGCTCTGTTGTAACTCAGACCAGGGCACCGGATCTTTTGGAAACTGCAAAAGCAATGACTGTAACACCCTGAAAGTGTACTGGACCAGCCTGTGCTCTGCTTGTGTCCACTCTAAGAAAACCCATCATCATCATCTTTGTGTCAGTATATCTCTCCATGCTTCAGCTTTAGCTGCACCACCCCAGCTTGTGCTTTACTTTGGTCTCGAGGGTACTGTGTTTCTAGCAGTATGAAGGTCAGTTTGAGATATTGTTGGAAACAGAAGGTGTGCAAAATGGCAAATGACCTGCTACAGTTGACCTGAAAGGTCTACTTAGTCTTGTCTCCTCTGTGCTTCTAGAAGAGAGCTTGTATATGTGCTGTATGGAGCTGTTTCCATGTAACACATTTCTGTGAAGCTTTCTTCTTTCCTTCCATTCTTTGAGAGTATGATTGCTACTCTCTGGGGGTTCATACAGCTGTTAAATCCTGTGATGCATTTGCAGGGGAGTGCAATTACTACATCCTGGAGGTAAGGAGTTGTGTCAAGGAGTAAGATCAAAAGCGTTCACTGAATCTCTTTAAGTTGCCCGTTTTTGAGGTCTGCAATTCGAGTTTTCTTCCTTTTCTACTCCTAGATGTACTCTTACCTCTTGGTGAAGCTCGGAAAGCCCATAACCAAGACCTCTAAATGCTTGTTCAAGACTCCATGAAGTTTTGGTTACAGCTTCTCTGCACTTTGCTTCTTGGTGTTTTTGTCTTTGCTTCTACAGCCAGTCCTCACCCAGGTGTCTTCTTTCCTCTCTAAGCTATGTCATGGTGCCCTCCCTGCTGTCTGTGGGTTTTCTGGTGTTCCATGACTTTGTACCATAGTTTTGATCAAGGTGAATGTGGAAGCCTTGGTAGATACCCAGAACTGTTTCTAATATTTTATAACTGATGGGAAAACTGTGATGGAAGGCTCTTTGGAGATACTTGTGTGTCGATTTGGATTTTTCTTTCTAGGTGTAGTGAGCGATTTTCTTAACAGCTACAATACACTATCGTAACTTTTTTCCAGAAATCTTGATTTACTTTTTTGAATCCCCTCTTAAAAAACTTTTATGTAGTTCTTTATTTATCTTTTACAGCAAATGTATTTTAAAACACAGGGATTAATAAGGATAGGACTTAAGCCTAGCAAAATAAGTCATACGAATTTGGCAGAACTTGCTTTGCTTTTATGAGACAGTTCCTGAGAAACTGTAACTGTGAAATGTGGTTGTTCTGACAGAAAAGTTTTCTACTCTGTGGAAAATCAAGTTACTTTCATGCAAACGCACCTCTTGCAAAATCTACTGCAGCAGGAGGTGAGGATACCACTTGGTCTGTCAGTGTTGGATTGCAAAGTTTTGTCTTCTTGACATCTCTGCAATTTGTCTTGGCCTTAATATTTAATAACCCTGGTACTCTACAGTCTCCAGAGTGAGAACAGTTCTTTTAAAAAACACCTTGTGCCTTTGTACACCGTCTTTAAATTCAGAGGTGTGCTTGCAACACTGTGTCTGGAGAATAAAGCAATAATCATCAATTTTATGGCTCTATACTCTTGTTGTATGAAACTTTTAAGCAGTTTGCAGAAAGAATACTTTGTATACCACAGCAGGAGCTTGATTTTTCTCCAGATCAATGGGAACTATTGCAAGTCTCAGGTTGCCTTTTCAGGAGGGTGAGTGTTAAGAGGTAAGTGACTAGGCAGGGGCTGCTTATCCAGGCAGCACAACAGCCTGTGTGTTCTGGTTGCCTGCTTGATGCCGAGTGGCTCCCTGGGACCAGGGCTTCTCCAGAGGCAGCTGGTCACTGAACACTCTGGAGAAGCATGAGAGGTGCAGCCATCAGTAAAATGGCAGCAGTTGAAGCTGTAGATAAGGGTCCACAGATGTGCTTCTAGAGCTGTGGCTACTCCATGAAGATAAAATTTTTTTGGTCTCTCTGCTGTGGGGTATCTCAGAAAAATACAGCCCGAGGAAACTGGTTTAGGCAGCATCTGGGAACATAAGGGCTCTTTCGTTTCCAAAATTCTGATTTGAGCTCTGGTTTTGTCTCTGGATGTATAGGAGTCAATTTCCAGGATTGCTAACTGCCTGTGGGTTCCCACCAGCTGGACTTAGTGATAGCAGAAGGTGTTCATCCTTTGCACCTTGTATCCCGAATTTGCTAGCTTGAGTTGGAGGCTGTTGTTGAAACAGCTGCCTTTTCTGGGCTTTGGGCAGCCGAAGTAAAGAACCTAACTTCCTTCTCTCTGAAAACCCTAAGCCAGTGGATAGTCATGCATAAATTATTTAACATATTTGTTATTACATTGGCATGTTTCACCAAGGAAATTCATGCTGAACATGATAACACTTTGAATTATTTCTGTGTAGAAATACAGAAATCTCAGCTGCCTACCTGAAATTGAAAAGCATTGCTCTAAGTTACATGGTTTGAGAGTTTTCTAGAACGCTTCCAAAAAACTTTTCAGTTTTCAAACCCATGGAAGTGGCTTTTTTTAGGTCTCAAATGTGGTTTTAGCAAGTAACTTTCAGCTGACATCTAAAGAGAACGAAAAAGTAAATTGTTTTTTTCTTTTTCCCCTGGAGACTTGACTCAAATCTTGATAATTTCTTTTTCTCTTTCCTTATATATGCAAGTTGCAGATGCTTTATAAGAATATCTCATTTTTATCCTAATATGTCTTTAGATTTTGAACTTGAGTTTGAACTTTAGTGTTAGATTTGTTTGTCAGTCTTAAGTCAGTGCTTATATTTCAACACTGTAATTAGTTTTATTTGCAGTTGATTGCTGTTCTTTTTTCCTCCCCACTCATCTTGATGGAAAACCAGAAATATAAATGTGTGGGTGCTCTTGCAAACTGCTAATGGCTTTTAAAAGGCAAATCTTTATATCTGAACTCTCTTCTTCAAGTGCACCAGGGAGTTCAAGTGTCCACAGCAAATGAACTTCATTTGTAGCACTTCTGTGACTTTTAAAATACAAATTGCACAAAGGTGATCCAGTGCCTGCCTACAGGGTGTAAATGAACTCAGCTAACTCTGGTACTTGGAGACACATTCAAACATAGCTTTTGGCATGTAGGAAGTATTATGCTGGGCTTAAAATACCTGGTTGGGCTGGAAGCCTCAAGCAGTGGGGTGAAAGGAAAAGCTACTTCTGACTTGGAGCAATAATGGGACAAACAGGCAAGCCTAGGCTCTGACTGGTTTCTTTTCTCAGCTTGTAAGCTTGGCTGCTTTGAAAGAGGGTGAGATGACAGCTGTGTTTCCTGCTAGCATGGGGCAAAAGCCATTCTCTTATCCTAGTGGCTTGCCTAAAGGTCAAGGTAAACAGAGTGGTGGTACCAAAACTAAGCTTGGTGGAGGGAAAATAGAAGCTTGCAATGAGTTGCCCTAGATACTTTACCTCCACTGAAGTAAATCTACAGCCCTGATGTATTAGCTACTGATCCAGCTTTTGTGCTGTGGGGGTATTAGTGCACATACACTGCCACTTAACCTGCAAATTCGTATGGCAGCAAATCTTGGAGTAACTTCTTCGAGTTTCAAGAGTTTTTTTCTAAGTACATAGAAAATCATCCTTCTCTTGTACAATTGCTTTTGGACAAAGTGGTTTAATATCTAATTTTTTAAAGAGAAAAAGCTTGTTGTAAAGACTTGCATCTCTCCAAGGGTAGCTGTCTCTTTGAGCAGTGTTGACAGATGTAGATCGTCTCAGCATTTAAGTGCAAGGTGGTGTAACCTGTTGTCTGCACAAACCAATGTTTTGGGTTTTTTTGGGTTGGTTTAAACTTGTATCTGATAGCAGAGCCCTAACAGCCATACTGGTCTTAAAAGAGGTACTTTTGTGGTTTGGGATGGCAGTTGTAAGCTAGACAAAATGCATTATATATTATATTGCATTTTGTTATGACTGGCACTTGTATTATTCTGCCAAGCATTTTCTTAGTGAAAGAAAAGAGTATCTTTGGAGAAGTTAAAACGAAGTGAACCAGAATTAGCTGATGCTGTATTGCAGTTGAAAAATCTAAATGGAAAAGTAAAAAAAAAAAAAAGCCATGAAGGTTACATCTGAGCAGTAATGTGGCTGATTACTTAAACTTGTGCATGTAAAAATGGTGGTAAATGGTGTGTGTGGTGAGCAGCAGTGCTTGGCTTCACGACCTGCTTACTCTCTGTGCTAACTCATGTGTGTGGGTGATTCTGTCCCCTGCCCTCTAGTTTTATGGAAAGTGGGATTCGTTCATGCTTTTGGTGGCAAATGTACAAGTTCCCTGTTTTTTATAAATACTATGTGCAGTTAATTCTTTTATAAGCAAGCTGACTTAAACAATTTTTTAACTGGATTACTGTTTTGCCAGTTATGTGGTCCAGCACAAAGGATACAGCCATCAGCAGAAAACATGCCCAAAATTCATTATATAATTCCAGCAAATACAGAATAAGATAATTTGGTTAACAGCAGGGTGAATAAGCAGGATAATAGACCTACTAATAGTAGGTGAAAAATCTGAGGAAGGAGTAGTAGATGATACAAAAGAAGAGCGAATAAGCCAAGTCAGAAATCCAGTCACAGTCATACCGGAGTTGCTATGGTAATTGCCAAAGAGAAAGGTTGCCCAATATGTTACCTCGTCCTGTCCAGTTTCTTGTCCTGTCCCAACATTGCTGGGAGCTCTGGTTGCAGCAAACAGTTGGGGGCCCTTCTGGTAATGGGGAAACCCTACACGGTGCATCCACCTGTAGGCTTCCGAATTCACTGCAAGTGGGACCAGCTCTTATACTGTTGAATAAACAACTCCAGTTGCATAAGCAACCTTCAAAAATAACTTCAAGGACACTTGGTGTTGTCCTCACTGGTTTTTGTCCAAGGTCAGTGAAACCTCGAGGTAAAACCAAAAGGAATGTTTGTCCCTTTATTTTGGTCTTAATCACACATCTTTCAAGATAGCTCTTTCTAGCAGAGAGAAAAATCCTCTGCCTGGTTGTGAGAATCATCCATATGTGAACTTTAATTCAGGGCTTGGGGTTCAGACCCCAGCACTTCAACTAGTTAGATGTAGTTGATAAAAATCACATAATGATAAACAATTTAAAGAAGTTTGGAGGCTATTTTGGTGGCACTTATCTGAAGCAGCCCTGAAAGTGCAGTAGCATGAAGCAAGTGAAATAGAAGGCTTGGTACCTTCCTTCAAAGGGCAGTACTCCACCTCAGGATGCAAGAATTGCTTTACAGTGATTATTTTGTGTCTGTCCAAACCCAAGATTTTATTGTGGGGCTGGGAGTTATGTCTGAAACAGTTTGCATGGGGAAAACCTGCTGGTTCAATCTGAGAATCTCTTCTGTTTGTTCTTCAGGTTGTTTGTTTGAGAGAGTACTGAAGGGAGAGGAATGAATGACCAAAATACGGTGTATATAAATAGATTTATGCACTTAAAATGTCTAGGATAAGAGTGAGTGCATGGGATGCACAGTGGTTCTGCTCAGGTAAACAAGACCAGTCTTTGGAAGGATGTTATTTGCTCCTTACCTTTTTCTGCCGTGTCAAGGGGTCTTGCACCAAGCCCCTGTGGTACCAGTAGCTGCCCTGGATGTCAGTGGGTCAGATTGTTCTATGCAATAGGTCAAACATAATGATCACAGAAAGCCAGAGTTGTCATCTTGCCTCTATTTCTGTCTTTTGGGTAAGTGCATTGCCCTGTAAGCCACAAACCATCTTGTTTACAAGTGCCAGTTGGTCTTCTGCCCACAGCTACAAAGTGTGGGGCTTGCATGAGCAAGAAAAGTTGCCTTGAAAATTCAGTCAGCTTGAAACCTTTGTGCTATAGGTGGAGATTGTGTTGTTTGTAAATGCATGGGGCTTGGTGCAAAAGGACTGTTGGGAAGAGAAGTATTGCAAGTTCTCCTTGGGACAACTGGGAACCTTTCTGATGAAGAATTTAGTTCATTTACCTTACTCAAAGGTTTTTCTGGTTCTTTTCTCCCTAAGACTTTGCTTTGGCCCCTGTCCTAATCAAAAGCTTCCAGAAAGGGTTTTCAGGATGAAGGTCTCCACATGCATTCAACACTTTAAATATGCTTCAAATGAGCAAAGGCCTGAGGCTGGGATGCAGAACTCCTCATAGCAAGAAAACAGGCTTATCTATAGTTAACAGCTCTCCTTGTAGCTATTGTGGGGTCTTTGAGCCCAAAGCCACGCTGAGATGGATATATTTGCTGCCCCTTCCTCCTTCATCCTCTTCTTATGTCAAACCTTCAAAATTAAATGACAGTGTCAGCAAAAAGATTGCTGCTGCTTAATGAGTTTCAATTGGGTTGCAGATTGAAGCCTGACTCCTTGCAATGACAGATTAATAACTCCTTCTGCTGAAGCCTTACAGCACATTTTAGGAGGGGGAATAATTATTGTCTGGGCTTTTCTCTTTTAAACTGGGAAGGTTCCTTTCTTGCTAGTGCCTGAGCGAGGTGACATTACTGTAAAGCTTTTTGTAACAAGTAGCTGGATGTTATTCTTTTTTGGACTCTGAGGAGCTTGTGGCCTCCTGTTTAAGAGATGCTGAGAGTTTCTGATATGCATATGCAAATAGGGAGAAAAGCAGCAGCCAAACACAACAGTTAAATAAGAAGCTGGATGTTATATACCATAGAGCTGCTGCTGCTCCTGCTCTTTGTTCTTCTCTTGTGCTTGCCACTGTGGTCACCAATGTGCCTGGGGAAGAGAATTTCAGTTTCCTGGGTTTTTTCCTTATTTGGCTTAGCAGTCTGTGCTGAAAGAAATGCTTCAGCTCTGCTCCTGCTGCAGGGGACTGGCACCAGCTGCAGCTGGTACCCTGTTAGGGAGTCCCTTCTGTATGGGACAAGGAAGGGAGCCACGGTGGGGCAGAGGTGAGTTACCCATTGCTGCTCACACCTCTAGCTGGGTGTGTGGTGCTGGTAGGTGTGTGGCTTTCACTGCTTTTTGTTTCATAGCTGAAGATAAATTCTTATATTTTAAAAGATTCTTTATAGTTTCAACTATGTAATTTATAAAATATTTAACAGCAAATGCTTTGTTAAATCTGTGTTGCAATGAAACAATGGTTCTGTGGTAAATGAACCTGGAAGCACATGAGCTGAGATTAGTTGCAAACTCTGACCTTCTTTGTAATCTCTGACAACTACCTGTGCCTTTTATAACTGTGGTATCTTACATCCAGATTAGGAGTGTCTCTTTAAATTGTTTTCTGTGACTTGTTTGACCTCTTCCACTGAGTCACTGCTGAAGCTGGGAATGAGCTCAGGAGGCTTGACTCACAGTCCTGTGGCTGGATCAGAGGTCACATGTTCTTACCACAGGACAGCAGTTCCTTCCAGGGCTGAGCCTTCAATTCAGGCTGTTCAACTTGGGCTGTGTGGGGTTGTGGTTTGTTGTGGGGGATTTTGTTATGGTGTTTTGTTTGTTTGGTTTTTTAAAACAACTCTCTTTTCTGGATTTTAGATTCTAGAAGAGAATACAGGGAGCAATTCTTCTTACTGGTTATCATTTTTCCACATCTTTATGATCATGTTTCTGTGGTTGTCATCTTGCTAATATTGTCTATTCATCCTTCCAAATTATTTGGAACAAACTAATTTTTTTGTGTTATAACTCTCCTGTGCAAATGTGAAACTGTATGTGAAACTTAGTAAGTCTTCAGAAATTAACTGTTGAAATTCCAAAGTAGTCTTCTGTTTAAATCTATCCATAGTTGTATTTTTAGTTTACTTTTTTCTAGCTTGTGTTCTTTAACCTCATCATCAGTAAGAATGTGCATTACAGAATAAAGTATATCTGCCTGCATCTGTAGTTAATAGTTTTGTTTTTTTTTACTGTTTCACTATACATATGAGTATGTAGATCACACAAACATGACACCACCTGAAAAAGAATTAGTTCCTCTAGGAAAAAGCAGAATGACAGTTAGTCAGAAGGCATTTTTGACAATCACAGACACTCTTGTGGGTTTTTTTTGGAACCTAAATCATAAGAGATGAGGGTGTGCACAGTGAATGTGTGTGTCAGCACAAACAACGTAAGACATTTTGGTACTTGGTTCTGCATACTGTTTTTGAGTAATTTGTTTATTTAAATCCAAAACTATGCTTAGGTTATTCCATTTTTTTTTAAAAGCCAAAATGCTTTTTACAAAGATAGCAGTATGTTGTCAAGGCTATGTTTGCATACAGGGAAGAATTATCAGCGCCTTTACTGTCTTTTAACTTCCTTATTTAAAATAGGCCAAAGGCAATGACAAAGCGTGACCTTGAATCTGTTTATTCAGCATTTCAGATTTTGGATATCCCCAAAATTTCCTTCAGACTTCAAGAATTGGTATCACCTGCCTCTATTCCCTGTTGGGGAAAAAAGGGGGTTTTGTCTTTATTTTAACAGAAATGTGGTGAGGACTTGTCTTGCATTTACTCTGTTGAACATAAACTGCCAAAGACAAGGATTAATTTCAGAACAGGCTTCCCATTTTTCGAGTCTTGCATCTTCTGCAGCTTTGTGCCAGGCTGATGAACACCACGCTGGCAGCGCTGCACTGTTCAGGAGGAGCTGATAGATCAGCCACGCTGAGCACGAGACACCAGCAGAGGTCTGGAGCTCTGCAGTCACTGCTGCACCCTTCTCCAGGGGGTCCTGTGGCAGTGCTCCTCTGCACTCGTGGGATACCACCATGAATGGCAAGCAAGTGGTACAGAGAGCAGGGTGATGTTAGTAGTTCTAGAGGTCGTATGTAGCGTTTGATATGAGATAGATATATATATATATTAAACAACTTTTTAACATTGCTGGCTCAGTTCTGGATCAGAAACTATGCTCAAATTACTTTTTTAATTAAAACTTTATAATAAATTGCTGACAGACTTGAAGGTGTGGACTGTGAGGTTCAAAGGCTGACCCCCTGTTAGGAAAAATACTTTCTGTCTTGGTCTTTCAGGCTATTAAAAGAGAAAGTTCCCAACTGTGGTATCGTTTTTCTTTTATCTTTGTTTCTTTATCTTCAAGCTGGTAAAAAAAATTCAGTTCAGGACTAGGGAGGAAAAAAATTTAAACGTCCAAATGTTAAGAAATCTGTAGAAATAATTTTATTTTTTTTTATTTTTAGCCCCAAAAGCAAATGGGTATTTTGCTCACCATCACCTTGCACCACAAGGAAACTGGTGACCAAGTACCCAAAAAGTGCTAGTCTGCTTCTCTGTGTGGGCTGCACTCAGAGGAGACAGGCTATGTGCCAAGGTGAGACTGGGTGTCACTGCTGACAGTGCTCCCCAGTCTGACAAACCAGTCAATGGTTTGCTGTAGTGTAGTGTGCACTTCCAAAATTTATGACTTTCACATTAAAGAAAAGGAGAGACTACTAGTAAGTGCTTTAGCTGCTGTATCACAGGATCTGATTTTTTCTCTTTATGTGGCCTTAATAATAGTTGAACAACTGGTCACCCCCTCTGCCTCCTTTCTGTAGGGTGAGTTGTGGCCCAGGGCAGGAACCAAGTCTGGGCAGATTGAGGAATCAAAATCATCCCCTTCCTGGTCTGTTGGATCATTTTGGCTTTTATGATCAAACTCATATTGCCATTTCTTTTTTCTCTGCCTTGGTTGTAGTCAGCAGTGCAGTTTGTCATTTAAACAAACAAAAACCCCTGCCAACCCAACTCCAATGTAATAGAAATCCCCAAGAATGACCCAGGAAGTAAGAAAGTCGATTTTAAAAAAAACCTTTGCAGCATAAATTACCCTATCATGAACATTTACATCCTTCAGGTGGGTATGAATCACAGAACCATCTAGGCTGAAAAGGACCTCTGGAGGTAGTCTTGTCCAGCCCTCTGCTCACAGCAGGTGCCCACAGCTTGGGTCCCTCAGGGCCATACTCACATGAGTTTTGGTTGTATGCAGGGACAGAGAATACACAGGCTTTGTGGACAGCCTGTTCTGATGCTTAGCCACTCCAGTGTTTAAAAAACAAACATTACCTAATTTTTTTCCCCTGCATTGCAACAAGTTTGTTGCCTTTGGTCTTAATCACCATGCACTTCTTAGAAGGGTCAGTCCCTCTGTCTTCCCAACAGATGGTTGCAAACGGCAGCAATGAACACTCTGGGTCTCCTTCAGGCTGAAATGTGGCTGATAAAAACTGCACTGCGTAAGGAAGCATCCTTGGTGTTCAGTGCCTTGCTCTTTACCAGGGCTGTATGAAAGAAGCCACATCTAAACAGGTTTGAGTTCCCGGATTGATCCGGTGCACTGAGTCACAGTTTGAATTCACAGGTATGACCTGTGTGGTGTGGAGCACAGACACGTGTGGTGCGGGCAGAATGCTGCCTGCTGGAGCTCCCGGAAACCTCAGGGCAGGTTCTTCAGCAGCTGGAACCCATGCAGAACACAGCTCTGGGCAGGGACAGGCCCTGGTGGCTGCCCCTGGCTCTCTGACTTCATATTCTCACTTCAGCCACTTCTGTGCTCAAACAAAAGCAGAAGCAAATATGCCACTTTAAATGGGGTATTGTTAGATTGGTGTTGACTACGTCTGAGGTCTAACGTTTTTTAATATTATTAGTGGTTTGTTTTGAAGGGGGAAAAAATATTCCCAGCTTTTTTTCTGTAAATAAAATGCTTTATTTCCAGTAATTTCAATTTCTTTGTGTATGAGCTACATGATTGGCTTTGTACAGGCAAGATACAGACTTTCTCTGTTACAAGTGAGAATCCAAGTAATGCATACAGGGCATTAAGTATTAATTTTTGAGATTGTGGTGTAAGCTTGCCCTTTCAACAGTTGCCACAAACCAAATCTTTGAAAGCAAGTATCTTCTCATTTTTTGAAATATTTGTAGTCCATTTCTAGCTTCTATTCGTCTTGTAACAGTCTTGTGCTAAAAGTTGATGTTGTATTAGTGGCCCTGGAGGTTTCTTTTTCAGAGGTTAAATGTTCTTAAACAGCTAAATATTTACTTTGTTGATCCAGGTTCTCCACAAACTCCTCACCAGTGAGACCTTGTGGTGCAGAATAAACACGAAGTTTGTGTACTGATTCTTCTGTATCTGTTCCTGGCCTCCAGCATCCATCCTTGTCCTTGCTTCCAAATAAGCAACAAAGCTATACTGACTTCATGCTCGTGTTAACAGCCTAGAAGAAGCCTAGAGTATCTTACTAGGTTTGTCCATTGAGCAATTCCTGGTCTCTCTTTTCTGTTTTTGTTCTGCAGCTGCAACTCTGATGTTTCAGAAATAGTTGAAGTCAAGTATTCAGGGAGAATTTATGGATGATGCCCTGGCCTGATGTATAACACCTAAAGGCAGGCAGCTTAGAAGGACATCCTTTCTGAAGCTGTAAATCAGGCTGTTTGGTCTGCCTGAAATGGGCTCGGATTTTTAGAGTTTTGGGGGCCTGACTAGATATATAAGCTTTGTTAATGTTGCTTTCTCAGGTTGAGGTGGGATGTAGAAATTATCTAACAAGTCCAGTAACTTTTTAGTGTATAAAAGAGTTGACGTTCATTGGAAAACTAACAATACTTTCATATAGTTTTTCATAAAGAATATATATATTTTTTTTACATTTTTAGAAAAGTATTAATAACTTCAGGATCTCTGCAACCCATGACTCTGTCAAACATGTCCAGCTGATACAGTTCACTTTCACATTCAAAACCTGTTATTTTGGGACTGCATGATAAAAATAGCAGTGACGTGTACCTTTGTAAGGTCAGGAAACTTTCCCTTCTAACTCCTTTTTTGAAATACCAGATGCCTACTATTTTTTACTTATGAAGCTGACCATAGAATTTGTGTGGCCCCTTGGGCCCCTTCTGTTTTCATGCCCGTTTCATTTAACAGCTGAGCCATGGTTAACTTTATCCACTTGACTGCTTCTGTTGGCCTCCTACCTTGACACTGGCCACCCTAGTCCCAGCTGCATCCTGCTGCAAGGCAGTAGCCTGGCAGCAGGGATCAGATGTTCCCAAACTGTGTGGTGCTCAGTGCAAAGGTTGTCCAGTTTGGTATTTTATCAGTAGAAGGTGTGTGAAAGCAGGGTACTTCTCTGTAGCTGCATTAGCTGAGCCACAGGACGCTGAGGGTTAAAGGATGTTTCACTTCAGACACTATGTATCAATTATGGCTATAATTGGCCTATCTTCAAGACTTGTTTTAAAATAACTGGTAGATTTTATTATGGGGGGAAAATGTGTGAGTGGATTCTATCCAGTTGTATGATGCAATCACATCCTGCTCTCCAGAACCTCTCACTAATGCAATAGCAATGGGGGTTTCCCATCTGCTTTTGCAATGGATTCACTGAGAACAGTCTCTGAGCCTAAAAAGCTGTTACATCTATCTGTGTTCCCCTCTCTATTCTCAGCTTAGGAGCAGTATAGATGTGGCTTTGTGCCACTACTATCTGCATATACTGTGCATAAGCTCATCTGTACAGTTCTCCTTCTGGCTTCTGATTTACTACAGGATTTCTGACTGATGCTGGTTAGACTGGTTTTTAACACTGACAATTTTCCTGACGTGTTCTGTGAGCCTAGCTAGCTCTTCCTAGGTGTGAGGGGGTAAGGGCAGCAGAAAGCTTTGGCTGCCTCCCTGGCTGGGCTGGTGAAGTCTGTAGCCATAACTGGTAGTGCAAGTGGCTTGGAAGTGACTGGCCATAACCTGTCACTTTGTGCGGTTTCCAACACATCCGTTACGTGTAGCTGTGAAGTGCTCTGAGGTCATTAGGAACATGCTTGTATAAACCTCTGTGTTTAAATTGTCAGTGTTTGAAATTTCAGTGAGTAGTTTTATCCTGTTGAGTGTGTTTCTTTCCCTGTGTTCTTTGAGTATGTAATTCTCTTTTCTAAATGAAATACATCTTAATCTTCCAGTTACTTTTCAGTGATCTTGTTGCTGTTATGTTCTCTTGATTATAGAGAAAGAGGGCCAGATGCAAGCTGCTCATGAATGTCACAGCTACTACCTGCTGTACCTTCTCTTGCACTAAAACTATTTTTCCCCTCTGGACTTGAAGAATGAGGTGTGTTCTTTTGGTTGGCTCTTTTGGGGTGCAATTCAGTTGCACTTTACACTATACCATAAAGATAAGTCTGTCTGGGGATTTTTGTGATGTATGGTAGGATTTTTTTCTTTGTTATACCTTATTTATTCTCTGGTTATTACCTGTCAACTTCATTTACTATCTGGGGACATGGATTTATGGGTACAGAGTAAGGGTCACAGGGAGCAAAACCAGCATTGACTACTGACTTGTCAACAAACAGATCAAACATCCATTTTCACCTTGCAGTTGTCTGGAGCGAGGATTAAATCGCAGCTCATCCTAAGGCGACAGGGGAGCCTTTAGGGAAGGGGGTATCAATCTGTTTACTCTCCAGAGCAAAACCATTTTGACTGTTCTTAAACATTCTCCCAGCAGAACTGGAGTCTTGTTATTTCTTAGTACATTGTGAAAGGAACAGTGCTCAGTTCAAACCTTGTGCTTCTCCAGCCTCCTGACATGGTCCTTCCATTAGTTTACAAATTATTTTCTTTGTCACTGTGTTTGATGCTGTTCCTTATTGATAGTGTTTTCAAGCTGGATTTTATCTTGGCTGGCTTAGTCATTCTTCTTATATTCCTGAATCTCAGATCTTACGGTTGCTCATTTTTTACCTTAGTTTATTTTTGGTTTTGGGAAATGTGGAAAATGCTTGCAAAAGACATGTGGCTGGCTGCTTTCTGCATGTCATCTGAATTTTAGTTGCAAAATTTGCAGAGTATGCAGAAGACTATGCAATAAGCTTTGTTTACTTCCTTAGAATTGCCAGGCAAAAGAGCCACAGCCTTGCTGCAGCTGTGGAGTTGTATGGCAAACAGCACTGATTCAGCTCAGTTATGGTGACATGTTTTCAGCAGTGATGTGTATCTACTCAGTTCTGTCCTTAAGGACAGGTGAAAAGAATCTGATGTATCCTTGTGTTTATAATCTCATACAACTACAGGGTTTAGAGGTGCAATGCAGGCTTTAGAGGTGGGAATGAGGGTGAGGAAGAGAAAACAGGGAATGGAGTGTTTTGTTTGTCATTCAGGGCCTCTCTTCCTTTTCCTGCAGGAAACTGATGTTTATGGTGCATGTAAGCTTGCAAGGCTCATGCATTATACCATGGACGTTATTTGAAACCAGAAAGTTAAGTATCGGAGCAGCAAACTGGCCTCATGGATTTTTAACTCTCTTCCAGGTCTCATAGTTGGGGTGATCTTGAGATACGGGACTCCCTCTACCAGTGGCCATGACAAGCTGTTCAGCTGCTCCCAGGAGGACAGGCCCTTCACAACCCTGCTGGTCAACGTCAGCGGGAAGTTCTTTGAGTATACGCTCAAAGGGGAAATCAGCCCTGGGAAGATCCACAACGTGGAGCAGAACGACATGTTACGAAAGGTGAGGGTAGATCTTTTCTTGTGCTTGGCTGAGTGTCTCTCCTTTATCTATGCTTCCCTCCCTCTTCCTCCATCCCATGTAAATGTTGGGTACTATCAAGTGTCTGTATCCCTGATAGTAATGGCACTTCGATGCTTAATTCAAAAACACCTTCTGTATTGTATTGTGTTGCTGCTGGCAAAACCGTGCTCTGTTGCATAGGGGGAGTACCTTCCCAAAGCCTTTGGTTGCTGTTTAAAGACTTAATGTATATTTCTAGTGTCTGTAGAATTCACAAAGATGAGCTGAACAAAAAAGCCTGATGCTGCATTGTATAATACAATGCAAGGGAAATGATAATTTCTTAGTGAAAAATAACTTTTTCTTAGTTTAAAAACCCTAGGAAAAACCCCACTGTTGATCGTCAGGAAGTAGTTATTGATTACATGCCTATAATCCACCAAATGAGACAGTCTGATATTGGAAGTTAAATTTGTCTGTCAACTGTTACTGCTATTTGGTTTCTTAAGCTGTTCAGTGTTAGGAATTAACCACATTTTGGGCATATCAAAGCTAGGCTTTGAAGTATAGGACTGAGACTTCAGGGTTTGTAACCTAAAAATACTTCTTTTTGCTGACTGTGAAGAGAGCTTAGGTGTCTGCTTAAGTGTACCTGTCTGCTACAGATATCTAAAGTTAGCTGAGATGAATCCTATTTTTAGAGTGCATTCTTCTATTTTTCTTCTAACCTGTCCTTTGACAGGGGATGAAGAGAGTCTAGTTAGTCCCACATGTGTGCAGGTCTTAATTTTGGATTTTAAATGTTGGGTTTGGTTCCTTACTGTCTTTCATAGATATCTGGAGCTTCTACTGAAATATGTGGAAGTGATTTATGATCTCAGCTCCTGAAAACCAGTCTTGTGTCTGACCTGATTGGCTTACAATGTCTGTGTGGTGGTTAGATTTGAAAAAAAAACATGAGCTAAAATAGCATTTCGTCTGCAGATAAATGAATATCATGTACCACAATAAAAAAGAGATCATCTTCAGTGTCATCTTTGTTAGAATTTTTTAATTTAAAAAGAGTGATTGTTTTTGGGACTGCTGAAAGATTATCATTGGTGATGGATGTAATACCTGTTTGTTTTTTTCTAGATGCTTGTTTACCAAGAAAAGCTGCAGCTTTTTGCTGCTGCATTTCTATAGAGCTGACCAGTACTTTGAATGGTCAGCTTAGCTATTTTAACAACCAAAAATAGTAGTTGTCAGAAAATGAAAGAGAAAAAAAAAAAAAGACATTTGTGTATGTCTGTTTCTAATTGAAGTTTTATATTTTATTTTTTAGGTAACATTTGACCCAGAGGTTTTTTTCAACATTCTATTGCCTCCTATTATTTTTCATGCTGGTTATAGCCTGAAGAAAGTAAGTGTAATAATCTCCAAGCATAATAGCTTTTTAATTTTTTGATTTCTCTATTTCAAGCATACTTTGTTTTATGGTAGTAAGAAAAATTTCATTTCCTCCATAGATAGGTCATATTGTTTTAAGAGAAAATACATGTACTTCTCCTATAAACACACTAAAATCTATTTAATCTTGCTGATTTGTTTTCCTTTGAACTTTGCCAACGGTTAACGTCAGTTTCCTTTAAAGCAAAAGATGCCCTGCTATGAATTGTTTTGGTCCATCTCAAATATCCAAAATGTAGTAAATAATACTGAGAAGTGGACCCAAACCTGAATTTCAGTGGGAATGTGCCAGACCTTGAATAGTGGAAAGGCCCAGATAGAAAATGCCATGAATTGGTGCTGATTTTCAGTTTTGCAGCTAACTTTTACATCTCTTAGGAAAACATCTGTGTGTAAAGCTCCCTATTGATAAGCTACATATAGGATTTAATACATTTGGTTCATTCAATTTATTGAAGCTAGACAGAATTTCCATTGCAGTAATTGAAGTATTTCTCTGAAATTGAGTGTTCCTGTGTATTAATGCGAGTGTAGTAGTGTGCTGTGTGGTTTTGAACAGGTGATATTATTTGGTGAAAATAAGTATATAAACCTCTTTTTTGTATGCAGAGACACTTTTTCAGGAATTTGGGGTCCATTTTGGCTTATGCCTTCTTAGGAACAGCAGTCTCTTGTTTTATTATTGGGTAAGTGAACTCTCTGATATCAGTTTCTTTCTATACTAAAGTTTAAATTGAGAAAGTGTATGTTGAGTCTTCCAGATAGGCTCAATTTTGTAACTTGTTTTGTTTGAGGACTGTATTTGTGTAACCTCCAGACAAAAAGCAAATGTAGGTTTTGCTGAGATTTATCTCACTTCTAAACAATAATGCCCCTTGAAATGACATTGCCAACTTTAAACCACTTGACAAGTCCATGGTGCTACAGAGCTGCATGGAGTTTTCGATGTGATGGTCAAAACTTTGTTAGACTCTTATTGGAATTGACTTTAACTTGAATTGTGAACACTACTTGTAGTAGAACTTCATCTACCAAACTTGTAGAGATGTTCCCTTCAGCATTCACATGTGTGTGTATGCTTTCTCTTTCTCTCTGTGCATAGCAGTAAATATATAATTTTATATGTATATGTACACACATTTAGTTTAAGAAAGGTAGTCACATTGTTTTCCTTGCATTCAATCTCTTATGCTGCTAATATCGCTCTATCTGGTGTATGGATGTTCTGAAATACAGAAATTGCACAGGTGACCTTGGTTTGTCTCTCAAAGAATTTCGCTAGAAGTGAAATTTCACTGGAAGTGTTGAGAGAAGTAATACGGAGGGCAATTTTGAGCAGGGAAATAATCCCTTTGGTGGCAAAAGAAAGCAGTCTGCAAATTCTGTTTACTAGTTGTGCAAACACGATTTCACGCTTTGCTTACTGGTTTTAAATTATATCTTCTGGATCAAATATCACTTGACTGAGTTCACAGGGAGAAGAGGAAAATTAATTCTGAGAGCTTGGTGTTAAACTGTGGCCATGTCCCACAAAGCTGTAGCATAATCAAGTCTGCCTGAAATGTTGCTTGTGTTTTTCCTTTGCTTGTCTGAAATGCATCAACTTGTTTAACTTGGACTGTTTTATCCTCTTTCTCTTCAGGAATCTCATGTATGGTGTTGTGAAACTAATGAAGTTGGTGGGTCAGCTCTCTGATAAGTTCTATTATACAGACTGTCTCCTCTTTGGAGCGATAATATCTGCCACAGATCCAGGTAGCTTGCTGAACGTTTTTAATAACCTTCCAAGATAATCCTGTTGCTAGGATTTTTTACTGCACAGCACAGAGATATTAACAGCACTTTTTTTTCCATTATGTTGTGCCACTCTCTGATCCTCTTCTCTGAAATGCATGCAAATTCTGAGCATTGTAAAAGCTATTCTCTCGTGGTTTGGTGCTGGACTGATATGATGTGATGGTATATTTTGGGAAAAAGGTGACTTTCCTATACTTCAAATATTTTTTCTCCAGTAGGCTTTTTGTTTCCTGTGCACCAATTTTAAGACTGTAAATGGATTAAATTAACATTGGCTAACAGGACTTCCTTCTTTAGCTATATTGCTTCAGACCTCAGATAATTTAAGAGCTATACTTGAGGCTTTTAGGCTTTTTAGGTGTGGGGAATTTTATTTTCTCCTTCAATTTTACTTCGTGTTTTACAAGTTTAAGCAAAAGAATGTTCTTCTGGCAAAGTAATTTGAGCTCTTGCCAAAATAATCTAGTCATCCTTCAAAGTCCAGCAGGCTCACACAAGTATCTTTGCTTGACAGGTCAGTCTGGAGAACTGATGTGTGGCAGGGGCCAGGGTACAGAATGGTGACGTATGAAGCTTGACTTTCAAAATAGCTTATTTGAGGTGCTCAGTGGTGATCTGTGCAAAAATGGGAAGTAGCTCCTGTGACTGAGCTGAGCTCTGAACAGCTGGCTGTTGCACACAATTTATGCAAAAAATCACCATGTGATATTTTTTTTTAAGCTCATATATGGGAACATCTTCAAGATTGTGGTCTTTCATCTCAGACTGAAGTTTCTTGAAAGGATGGTTATAAATATTAAGCAGTCTTGCCCTTTTCAAATTCTGCACAAATGCATGCTCCTGTGGCATAGTGTTTGCTTTGGGGAACACTTCAGATTATTGCACTATTTTACAGTGGCTGAAATAATAAAGCTGTGTCAACAATCCATAAAGCCCTTAAAAGCAGCAAGAGCTGCACAATGTTTTGTTGATTATCTTCTATGGAACATGTTCTGCAAAAAATATGAGGGCTTTGGTAGAAGTGCTTTGTCTGCCCTGTGCGCCTTGATCAGTGGGGCTTTCCTAAAAATACTGTGCAGATGGGAGGGCAACAGACTCACCTCCTAATGGAGCTGCCCTAAAGCTGATGGTGGAATTGCTTTCCTATAGATAAACCTGACTAACCTGTTTCCCAGTTCAATTTTGATCCTGTATTTCAATTACTGGGTTTTGTTGCTTTTAAGCAAACTGGAAATTCTGCTCCATCAGCTCACGCAGTCATCCCTGAGGTCAACCTGTGTGGTTTTTCTCTTTTCTTTTTGTAGTTACCGTGCTAGCAATATTTAATGAGCTGCATGCTGATGTTGATCTTTATGCCCTTCTCTTTGGGGAGAGCGTGTTGAACGACGCCGTTGCCATTGTGTTATCTTCGTAAGTAACTACCTGAATTTCTATTCTGAAGTTACTTAATTGCTTTTACTATTTGTCTAAAAGAAATGCTTTTTTCCTGAGAAATGTTATTTTAAATTTCAATTCATTGTTCTGAACTGAATTAATAAACATTGCAAACATTTGCCAAGATCCCTCATGCATACATATGCCAGAATGGCAAATTTGCCTCTAGGTGTTGCTGTTAGGGAATAAAACTTTCCTGATGCCACTTCTAACTTCTCATTTTGTTGCTGTTTCTCTAGGTCTATAGTTGCCTACCAGCCCACTGGTGAAAATACCCATGCATTTGATGCAGCAGCGTTTTTCAAGTCTGTTGGTGTTTTCCTGGGAATATTCAGTGGTTCTTTCATGATGGGAGCAGTGACAGGGGTTGTCACAGCTCTGATATCCTTTTTCACATGTAGCTCTTCCAGACTAGATGCCTTATGCATGTATAAATAGGACTATCCTGTTTCCAACTGTAGCAAAATTTGCTCTAGCTTGTTTTAATCTGAGTGTGAAGATGTGGTCAGTATTCATGTGACCTTTGTCTATAGAAAGGCATTTTAGGTACCCACTGAAATCAACTTTTCCCAATATAATTATGGCCCCGCTAGAAGTTTTAGAGTTGTTGCTGCATGCTGGAAGCCAAGGTTAGGCCCTAAATGGGCATGTCCTAATGTTCAGGGTTTTTAAATGACATTATGAAATTAACTAAATTATTAGGCTTGGAAGACATCTTATATGATAACTGGTGTTTGATTGTGTCTTCAGAAAAAATAATAGCTATTTCTGACTCCACTGGGCTCTTTGAGTCCTGCATTTGAGCTTTCTGATGGAATTCTGATGTCACCCATCTTGGATAAGATAGTTTCTCTACCAGAGTGAACACCATAACATGATAGGCTTTGCATGATCTGCCCTGTTCTCAAGACTTACTGCTGCTATTAGATTAAAGCTCTGAGGTGCTCAGCAAGAGATCTATATGGGGTTTGTTTTAGGCTCAGGCAGTAGACCTCAAACCTGACCTGCTCCAGAAGTCAAGATACTTCTTCAGGAAAAAATTAAAATTCTTTGCTTTCAGATGGGCTGGTACAACCGTATTTGTGTGTATCTCAGGTTGCCTTGATCTGCCTAGACTTGTGAATATGGCTCTAAAAGGAGTAAAATGTGATATATTTATACAATAGTTGAGACTACAGGTTCATGATTGTGTCTTGCTATGTGGACCCTGTGCAGATCTGTCTGATATGTCTGCATAATGGAAGCCATGCAGGTATAAGGAGAAGATGTGCTGCAGGTGCTTTAATGTTCAGTCTTCCAGTTCCCCTAAACTGCAATCGACGTGATCCAGAGCCATGATTCTTCATCTGGCTTCTAGGCTATGGGCCATCCACAGCTCCAGCTGCTCAAATGCTGTTGCTGTTTTTTGGCTTGCTCGTTGGCTACTAATTACAGCTGCAATGCGCTCGGATCCATTTTGTAAATCATGCTTCTGGAGCAGCAGTTGGTTCTTGCTGTTCCCAATGTTTGTGCTCAGGGGGGTGATATGAGGCCAGGAGGGGGGAGGTTGTGCAGAAGACAGACTCTGTGGTAGGGTTTTTTTTGGGGGGGGGGATTTTTCTCCTCTTATTTTATTTTTTGCTTGGATTACTCAATTATACAACTTTAACTGTTTTGGTTTGGAAAAAATACTTAATGCCATGCAGTAGTGTAGAAGCAAACTGTAAATTTGCATTTTACTTTTTGTAGCTGATTAGAACCTGTAACTTAAGCTCTGAATTACTCTGATAGACTGCTAATCCCACAGCTGTGAATTACCTATAACTGTACCTCTCTGAGTAGGGGCTTCACACAGTCACACCTTATCCTTTGAAAACAGACAGAATACTTAGTTTCCAAATATGATACAGTTAATACAGAAGGGCTTGTTCTGGCTTTCAACAAGCTGTCTTGACTTTGTTATGTGTGGTTATTTTTGTAACAGTTAACATGTTGTACCACTTGCATTTTGTTTCTAAATTGTAGAATCTGCCTGGTTGAAATGAAGTGAAGCAGAAAGCCATGTCTAAGGAATAAAGAAAGTTAAGAAAACAGAAATAATAATAATATAATTTGAGTTAATACTTCAATTTGGCCAATTATATGAAATAATAAAATGGGTTTTTTTCTTACCCTTCTCTCACCTTCATCTTCCTCCAAAATGATAAGCATATCTTATAATGACACCTGAGGTTATTTATAATAACAGCAGGGGGAATAAACAATTTGATTCACAAAACTGCCATAAAAGACTGAGGAATTCTGACAAGGGCCCTTGCTTAACTTCAGGAGAACAAGGTTCAACTTCTTCCTCTTCAGTGGAGTGACTGTGGCTGTCCAGTCTCCTGAGCATCCAGGAGCACCTTTTAAGCTAGGTACTTGTGGTGGGATTAACCAAGCTCTCTGTGTGAGGATGGATTCTAATTGTTGCTGTGGTGGCTGCTGCTGCTTCAGAAGCATGATCTTAGAAAATAGGTCTGTTTGGAGGGTGGAGTCAAGGGGGAAAATTCAGCTGAGTGTAACAGTACATCCTGAAAAGTTTCAGAGAGGAGGTTTATGTGGAGAAATGACTGTAGAGAATAAACAGCTGTTTAAAAAAAAAAAAGCTGAGTTTTATGTTTGGTTTAAGGCCAACTATCATGGAGAATAATTTATTTTTTTTTTAAATTATGGTTTGTGCTCTTGTTTGAGGACAATCTCCTGACAAAGTAGGGTTCTCAGCTGAAGGTGTGGATGGAGCATGTGCTTGAGAGCCCTTACCCTCCTCTAAGTTAGCAGAGAATGCCAACACGAAGTAGGTGTGGGTGTGTAGCGGGTGGCTGGCCTCAGGACTGGTTCATCCTAACCAGGCTCTCACTGAAATGCTGCCAGCTGTTTGCTTCTGGTGCTATTCACTTGTGGCTTGTTGTGAACGCTTTATTCTGTGATAAAGGCCTCAGGAGGCTGTTCCACTGAACCTTCTGGGCTTTCTGACTGCGGCTTGCAGGAGGCAATCGAGAGTTTTGTGAGCCCCAGACCTTCCAGGACCTGTGAATATCCCATGAAATGCAGGAAAGGAAAAGCTGCTCATGGCTTTTAACATCCTGATCCCATAATGAGCCATGATTATTATCTGTAGTGCTGCAGAGTGCCCAGGATGTAGCAGAGTTATGCATGGGGAGCAATGGTGGGTGATGGCACATCCTTGATGTCTCAGTTGAGGTACTGATCGCCTTCATATGGGCAGGAGAGAGTGCTCTTGCTATCCTCCCACTTGAATTTCAGAGAAGATTGTGCTAGTTGTCAGCTTTCAGGCAGACGAGGGATCTCTCTGCAATTACTGTTAACACATGGTTTCTTTCTTTGTCTTCTGGTAGAGTTGTGCATGGCTGTCTGCACCTCAGCTACAGTGAGCTGTTCAGTGTTTACCTGCTGCCAGAGTAGTGATGAGGAGAAAAGGGGAAGAGAACACCAAAAAAAAAACCAAAACAACCAACCACCACCACCAAAAAAAAAAAAAAACCAAACACAAAAAACCCAACCAAAAAGAAAAAAACCCAAACAAAACAAAGAATCCACAAAGACATTTCTAGAAATGTGAACAACTTTTATTATAGTCTGTGAAAAGCTATATTTAACACTACTGAAATCTCTTCCACTTCTTCAGTAGCTGTATGAACTGTTAATTCAGTGTGTTTGATGTTCCTCAAGTTTTATTCTCCTGTGGAAGATTAATTTGTTTTTTTTCCTTCCCATTGAAAGACTGAGCTGCTCTGATTGAGTTGGCTTTTAGTCTAAAACACATCAATATAAGGAAAGGAAATATATTTTGCCAGAGGCAGGATCTCTGTTATACCTCAAAAGTACAGAAGTAGCTCTGCTTGTTGAAGACAACCTGTCAACAAATCTGAGCAGAAAAATTCTGATAAATCTACTTCATCTTAGGGTTGTTGTAGTTAAGAACAGCCCTGTGAATCAAATGCTTCTCAATATATTTTATACTTTATTTAAAGATGGGAGGGGAGAATCTTTATTGAAGGTAGAATGACACATGTGATGGGGACAGACAGAAAACACATCAAACCAAACCCAACCAACTGAAACAAAAAAGAAACCAAGAGACACAGTCTGGAAGGAACACAGGATATAAATCCCTTCCCTGTGGGACTTGGCAGGGAAATGTGGCATAGAGTAAGGTATTACCTCAGGGAGGAGAAGCCACAGTTATGCCATGAATACACAGCAAAAAAGTCCCAAACTGACTGTTTTCAAGGCAGACCTTGATTCTAGAGTTGTCTTCATGTGATGGAATTGAAATTTTTTTCAGCACGAGGAGTGTTTTATTTTCCAGCTAGCATTGCCTGTTAGCACATTAAAGAGTTTTTCATTAGTTCTCGGTACAGAGAAGTGAAAGTATTTGGGTTTTTTTTATCCCTTAACAAAAGACTTAACGTGACAAAGTTTACCAAGTTGCACTGCTTCCCCCTGCTGGAAACTGCTCTCTTCTTCTTGATGTCCTGGAGCACTTTCTTGCTTGCAGAAGCTTGTGGATTTACTGGTGAGTTGTTGGCATTCAAGCTCAGAGAGATATAAATCCTGTCCATCCTAGCAGCTTTTTTTCCACTCATTGAAATTTTCTGATAAGAAACACGATGTTGGTACTTAAAGCTTTTTTTTTTTTTTTTATGTTCTGTACACAGCTCACTGTGTAACAAAGAGCAACAGTTTGGTTCAAATGCCACTTCCCCAACCTGGAATCTTAACTCACTAGAAAATCAAGTTCATATGTTCTCAAGGTTAAGGATGATGTATAAATTTAATCGAACTTAGGAAGGGGGAAATGTGTTGAGCTCACATAGTAAACAGGCTGATTTTCGTGTGGTTCTGTTCCCAGGTGTGGTGGCTGTCCTCTTCTGTGGAATCACCCAGGCACATTATACCTACAATAATTTATCAGTCGAATCAAGGAGTCGCACTAAGCAGGCAAGAATGTCTTTCACCTTTTATACAGTGTATTGCTGTACTGGTCCCTGAACTATGGTTTTTGAAAAGTGTCTTTATTGCTTGGTCTTTAACATGTGAATGTTTTCTCCCTAGCTCTTTGAGGTATTGCACTTCCTGGCCGAGAACTTCATATTTTCTTATATGGGTTTGGCACTGTTTACTTTCCAGAAACACATATTCAGCCCAGTTTTCATCATTGGATCTTTTGTATCCTTTCTTGCTTTGTGTGAAGTTTCTCTATTACCTTACGTGCCTGAAAACTTGTGACATCTGTTTGCTTTACTGGGTAGAGGATGGTGGCTGACTTGAGTTTCTCTGGTGTCGTGGTGGGCACAGTAATTTTGAGAACAGCCTTTGGTTACCTGTTACATCAAAGCCTTAAGGCCTCTGTGCAACATGGTTGCTGGCTCTGTACCTGAGAAAGTGCTAGAAGTCATATAATTTCTATAGATAAATGAATTAATATGCTTTACTGTGCAACTCGGCTATTGACATCCAGCAGTGCTTGTGTTGCTGTTGTGTTAGAACTTTGGAGAACTAGGAAAGGTTTCATTTTTCTCTTCAGTTCAAACAGTCCTTTGAAGGAAGCAAACAAATTTCAAGTAAACAAAAAGGATTGTTGGTGAACAGATGATCTTTGAGCAATGGCCCAAAGATAGAGGTCAGGATCTCAGGTGGTAAGAGGAGGAACAAACTGAGCTGTTGTGACATGAACACACCGCTTAAAAGTGCTGGTGTTGGAGGTGGGTATCCAGTTCCAGTTATCCCTGGGAACTTAACTGGAGTAGCTGGCTTGGTACCCAGAACTAAACACTTTTGTAGTAGTGACACTCATGTAAGCTAGATTCCTCTCTGCACTCTGCCCCTGTTGAAATAGCTTATGTTACTATTTTTTCACTATGTTCCTGGCTGCTTGAAAAATCAGAGCAATTAAAAGCATGCATGAAGCAATGGAAAGTAGTTTTCCAGTCTTGATTTCTCTCTGCCTGCTGCAGGAGTAGGGCTGTCCTCAGTGGAGATAAAACCCAGCAAAAGGACATACTTAAGTTCTGCATTAGGCAATCTTTATTTCTTTTCTCTGCTATTTTCTACTGTTTTCTATCATCGTTGCACTGCTCCTAGGAATTTATCACATTTGTCTTGTATTTTCCTCTGGCCATTTACTTTTTTTTCTGAAACTAATAAATTTTTCTCCTGTGTCTTCTCATGTCCATTCTTCTGACCTAAAATTGCTCCAGAGCCCTGCAGCCATTGGATAAAGACACAAGGAGAAGAGTTGCATCTGGTACACTAAGCACTGTCATTTTTCATCTTTGCTGTGGCCTTCCATCCTCTCTCAGGTTACACTGTTTTTGGTTTGTGTTTGGTTTCAGTATTTTTGTTCCTTTCTCTTCCTACACACCTACTTTTTATTACCCTATTTTTTACATCTTTTTCTACCACTGCACTTGACCTCTCTTGCCTCTTGAGTGTTTCTTTACCTTTGTAAGGGGGGCAGCTAGTCCTAGCACCTACATTTACCTCAACAGCTAGTGTCCTCATTGAGTTAACACCTTGCAGGGGTGAAATGTAGAGGCTTCACTAGCTGTTGAAACAGAAAAGCTGGACTCTAAAGACAAAGGTAAAGCCTCAGTGCCACTGACAAAATTCTAGCTGTTATTCCTAAAAACGTTGGTCAGAATGACTTCTGATATCTGATTTCTGCAGTCCTCAAAAAGACTGCTATAGAAGTTGTTTGGAATAATTACTTTGTACAAAAAGCTTAATGTAATAATCAGTCTCTTCCTAGAGACAGAATTTCCTGCAGACATTGTTGCTCTACTTTAGCTGTGGCAACAACCCAGTGGTGTCTAGAGCTCTTGTATACTTTTATTTCTTTTCCGGAAGAGAGCTGTTTCATTCTTCTAATGTTATCCCAGCAGCAAATGATCAGTGTTTGGTGGGCTTCTGGTTGTTGTTGATGTTTTATAGGGTGGTAGCACATCAGTGTAGTTTGCCCCAGTGTTCCTTAGGTGGTGGAGGGTGAGCTCAGCTTTCTGGATCTTCACTGGAACCACTGGATGGTCAACACCATGGTAAGGGAGGGAAGGAGCTGACCACCTACTGCCACGAGTTTCTGCAACACTCTTAATACTCTTTCTGAACTTCATTCTAGTGCCAACAAGTGGGGTTTGAATTTATTGTCTTGGTAACTCTGTGTTCTTAAGTGCTTGCAGCCAGCAGGAGACTTTGCCACTGCAGGAGCCATGATGGAGTGGCTGCTTGCTGCTCGTATGCTGGTTTTCCCTCTGTGTATAGGACTGTGTTTCTGCATGTCATCAAATAGTGGTGGTAATAGTTGTTTAAAGTGTAAATTTATAAAGTAAGGTCTTCATTTGTACTACTGGTAATTTTAATAGTAGGTATAATTTCACTGTGCATTAAAAAACTTGGTTATACTAGTTAAAATCTGCATTCTGTGCAATGAGTTCTGGTGAAAGTCTGTTTTTATATAAACAGATAATAAGAACACGTGATATCATGATGTAAACCTCTCACTGAAACAGAAGCTTCATGTTAGAGCCAGGTACCCAAGAGCACATACCTCAAGAAAATCCTTAACCCCCAGCTGTGAACAGATTGCAATCTTTTTGGGCAGAGCTGCACACATCTACCCTCTTTCCTTCTTGTTGAATCTGGGCAGAAGGCATAAGATCAGCTGGAACTTTCAGCATATGATGATGTTTTCAGGTAAAAGCAAAAACGTTTGATGTTTTCAGATAAAAGCAAAAAATTCCTTGTTGACTTGTAAGCAATTTATAGTACTACCTTCTGCTTTTATAATCCGCATCCATGCATCCTGAATAGACTTAATGGTTGTGCATGTCGTGATGTACATTTCAACCTTTACAGAAAGATTGACTTGTCTGGGAAAAGTGGCATCTTGAAATGCCAGCTGCTGGCAGCAAGCAGTCACCTCATGTTGGGAATACAGTATTTTCATTTGTAGTGCGTCTGAAGGGGATGAGGGAAGTGGGATGGATGTCTTCCAGAAGGTTCTTTCTAGCTGAGATGATGTACATGTTGTGCAGAAACGGCGGGTGGCTGCAGAAAAAATGGAAGCATACTTATGGGTGATAACAATTACATGTCAAGAACTCGTGCTTTAGTTACAGAAGCGACTGGAAAATTGTGTATTTTCATTTGGATTTGGGAAGCTTCTTGATTTCTACAATAAGTTTTGCTGTTGCATTATCAAACAAGTTGTGGACATTTCTTTCTTGCTAGTTTCTGGAAATATTTACACCTCTTTTTAGAACTTGTGGATTCTGCAAGTTAGGAAAACTACCAGGGCATAGTTTATCAGAGAAACGGAGGGAATTAAAACTTGCTGGAGTCCAGTGCTTTGTGCCTGTGTGGCAGGGAGGGAGCAGGGGAATGTGCTGTGTTGCAAACAGGTGTGGTTGCCCTTCTGAAGCTCTGCTGTCTCATTCTTTCACGCAGGTCTCAGGGGAGCCATGGCGTTCGCTCTGGCTATACGAGATACTGCTACCTACTCACATCAGATGATGTTCTCCACAACTCTCCTCATTGTCTTTTTCACTGTGTGGATTGTTGGTGGAGGTACAACCCCCATGCTATCCTGGCTGAACATCAGGTCAGTATGCAGTTCTATGCTGGGGAAACTTCACTTTCTCAGGTGGAAACTGTGCTAATCAGGCATAGTCCTACAGAACTTGTCTGATGCTTGCTAGAGGTCTTCTAGTATTTACAACATTGTTTTACAGGGGAAGGTGCTAGTGCAGGCTGGTGAAGAAAACGTACTGATGCTGCTAGTGTTCAGCCTAAAGCTTTCTGTTCTGCAAGTAGGTATCTAGGTCCTTGTCAGGCCAGGAGGGCATGCAATAGTGTTGCCTGATACAGCAGCCCCTATACTGAAAACAAAGAATTAATCTGTCTAGTCCCATACAAACTTCTCTTCCTGTTATACTAAGACTGTCTTTTGGCTATTGGTAATGGCCCTGTTATGTTTTTTAAGTTAAATGAAATCTGTAGTAGATGGTGCTAAATTGAATGTTCTTTAAACATCTATCCAAACAAACCTAATGTTACCTAAGCAACTGGAATAAATGGGTTCCTGCTAGTCCTCTGAGTGTTTCCTCCTGGTTTGAGGAGACCTGTGAAAATGGTAAGTAGCGTGATTACAGATGTTTGTCTGCAAATCTTGGCCAATACTTAGTACTTTCAAGCTGCAAGTACATTCATGTTTGAGGACACTTATCAACAGAAGTGCTAGAGAATCATGAATCGGTCACCATTAAAGACCACATAAGTTACCATTCTGTGAAAGCTGTGGCAATAGGAGGGGCAAAGGTAAACAGGGTGGAATTTAGAAAAATACACACTCTATAAGCCCTTCAGTGCATTTTTCTTGTGTAGATTATTTGTGCTGTTTGGAACTTGACAGCTTATTTTGTCTTGCTTTCTAATTGTGCTAACCAGAATTTGTATCCCATTGTCTTCTGATGGGATAAGAAAGAACAAACTTCGGTAAAACCAGTTTCAGTCTTTGGAAGAACTGATCATTCCTAGGGACTGGTGTTGCTTGTGGAAAACTTGAGTGAAGTGCTTGTGGCAATAGGTAGCAGATGCTTTCTAGGTAGGCAAAAAAAAACCCAAAACAAACAAACACAAAAAAAACCAAACCAAACAAAAAAAACCCGACTAGAACTCCCAGAAGTATTTGTGAACTTTTTTCATCAAAGGCAACATGCTTCCAGCTGGAGACAGGCATTTCAGCAGTAATTTACATTATCTCATCTCAGCTCGGATTAACAGCAAATGTTGGGAAATCACAGTTTTTTGTTTTTTGTTTTTTGTTTTTTTTTTGGTGCCAAGTAAATCAAATTTTATCCTTTAAAACTGTCTTGAAACACAAGTTGCAGACATTGGGGCAGCACACCAGAAAGAAGCATCTCTTCCATGTAGGCAGGCTCTCTCCAGAGAGGTTGTGTTGCTAACAACAGGTAATGCAGCACCCACTGTGAAGCCAACAACAAAACCAGTTTTATGCAGTTGTCATTCATGACCACGTCCTAATGATATTTCGAAGCCCCACCTGACTAGTTTCTGTTCCCACATGAGAGATATATAAGGACTTACAAACAGTACCTGGGATAGGTGTCAGGTGCAGATTTCCATCTGGCACCTCTGACAGGAGAAGGAGGTTTCTGTATGGTGGTGGTATAGGGAGAACAAGTGTACTGATACACCTCCACAGGCAGGACAGGCGCAGTGTCTGCGTAACAGGCAGCGTGTGTAGACTCTCTGAGGCACGAGGCATAAGGGAGCAGGAGATGGGTTCTGGCCAGCAGTACACAAGTGAAAATGCTGCTTGCAGTCAGCCTGAAATAGCCAGGAGAACTCTGCCAAGATCTCTGCCTGCAGCCTCTGCAATGGCTGATGCGAGGATATCCTTTGTCTGATCTCCACTTTGGAGTGCATTCCAAAGCATCTTCCAAAGCATGGCAGCAGCCAGGTCAACACAACTGACTCTAAGAGCTCTTGTTGTAGGTGCTGGCATCCTGAGCCTTCTGTCCTGCTGCCTGCACCTCTTTTGTTGAGGCTTGGTACTCCTTCAAACCTTGCCATCCAGCAAGGGGCAGGATGTGGTGCTGGCCAGCTAAGCGAAGGAGAATTGTGTCCAGTGTGCCTAGGTCAGAAGTCAGCTACTGAGTACAGTCAACTGTTACCTCTGCCATAGGGCTCCTTCTGTCATCAGCAGTAGGACAGGACTGATTCTAGCGTGTGGCCCAGCTCCTGGCAAACTGGAAAATAGCTCTGAGGTAGCAGTGCTCCCCCCTGCCCTGTCAGGCCTAGGAAGCAGTTTGTTGAAGAATCCAAGAATATGCACTTACTCCTCTAGCAGGACTAATCTGGTCCACTAATGGGTCTCCATGAGCCTGGATGATGAGTTGCTCCTGAAAGGAGAAAGGGCTAACACTGCATCCATTCCAGGCTTGCCCTTCAGGTAGGCTATACTGCCAAAAATTATTAATATGGCCAAGAAGGCAGAATATCTGGAAAGGCTGTGACACCATTCCTAGGGGAGTAGCTACCAAAAGACAGTTGGCCAAAACACAGTTTTGAGTGTAGGGGTTTTTTTTGAGATTTACCCACTTTTGCTCATAATCGTTACTCATTTGCTTGGCATGGTTGACAGAAAAGAAATGGTTAACTTCCCTAGTAAGGGAAGGATGTCATATAAACAGGAGAACTCTACATAGGAAGCGCTTTGAAGAACTGCATGGGTCTGCCTACAGCTGCCTTGATAGGCTCTGCTGTGCTGCCGCTGAAGACTGCGCTTTTGGGGAGCAGGTGGATCAGCCGGGTGCCAGGAGGTGGCAGCCGTGTACAGCCGAGCGGGAACGGGGAACTCTGCTGGTCAGTGCCCCTGTGACAGAGCCCTTCCTGCTCCAGAGCAAGGAGCCCGGCTGATTTAAGAAAGAGGCAAATTAGTTTCCAGCTGAATTTTACAAGTATGCTGCTTTTCTCTCTTCTATCCCTTTCTGCCCAGCAGAAGAGGCAGGCAGGGGAGATGAGGATGAGATGCTGGCCCAGCAGCTCTCAGCAGCACAGCTGTAGTGCTGATGCAGCCCTGAGGCCATGCAGTAGGGAACTTCTCCCTGGGGGGGGCCTGGGATGCTTTCTGAGCCTCCGCACTTGCCCACTAGGTTAGATTGCAAAAGGCTGGAAATAAGTAGTGCTTCTGTACAGGATTATTTAGCAGGGAAGAAGTTAAAAGATAAAAGATTCTTTGCTTCCTGAATTAAGTGGAAAACTAATGTCACTTGGGTGTTGCTTTAACAATGAGTTAACCAAACTGAGTGAGGCTTTAGGCTGGTTGCTTGGTCATGGTGCGGCAGTGCAGCATTACTGTAATCCTGTGGCTACTGGCCTGCACATCAGTGGGGTTTCTGAGTGGCCCTCTCAATATTTCCTGTGAGCTGGAGTGGGCAGAGCTGCTTCCCTAGGAGCTGCAGACATCTCTGTTGTACCAGGCAGGTCCGAGGGGCTAAGAAAGACATGAACACCAAAAGGTCTTATATATATAAGATTGTGCCTGCACGATGTGGGTAGAACATCACCAGAGAGCTGACTCCGGCCAAGGCTTCCAGCTGGCTCCATGCCGCGGCATGGCTGGGGAGGCAGCTGTGTGCCTGTGTGGGGCAGTGCCTGCACAGGGGCCCAGACCTGCTTTGCTGTGGCCTGGAGGCAGAGGCACGTGCTCCTGGCCACCCCACCAACTGCTTGGCAGTCGGGACGTGTGCTTTGTTCCTGACTTCTGGTGGTCCCTTCTCTTCCGTGATCTGAAATGTATTAGAAGTAGGTGAGGGATGGAGAGGCTGACACAAAAATTAAGTTTTGGTAAGGTAAAAAGCAGTATAAGGAGGAAAATGGGCAAAAATGCTCTCTGCCTCCTCTTGCTCTGTTCTGATGCCTCGAGTAATCAGAAGAGCAGGTGCCTTTCCAGATAGGGTGTGTTAGCAGCATGACATGGTCCACTGATCAGGCTTAAATGTACAGCTAAGCAGAGGACCTGTGGTTTGTAGCAGAGACTTAATGTTAGTTTACGGCTTAACTGGTTGGGAAAGGTGTGTCCATGACAGCAAAAAGAGTATAAAATAATGGGATCTTTAGGTGCTTTTGATTTCTGCCACTTGGTGCTGAGCAAGTTAATACTTAACACCAGAAACTGGAGTTAAAGGCATGTGTCATGTGTTTTGAATTTCTTGGCTGTCTATCAGTGAGATATATCCAAACATGTCAGTGGTAAACAGTTATACTTTTCTAGCAGCCAATGTTTTTTTTTTTTTCTGAGAAACTAAACCATGACTGGGACATTAAAAATAGTCTCATCTTTTGAGACTAAAGCAAAGAAATCATTTCCTGCCTGAATTTTTAACAATTTCAGCAAACTCTACAGCCCTGTAAATCAAAACCACTGGCAACGTTCCTCTTTCCAGAAAAGCTGACTTATTGGTTCTTTATTCGTCACAGGAAAAAAGGGAACTCCTGCCATTTGTATTGCAAAATAACGTTTTTACCATTTTTCATTAGAGGTTATTGACCTGGTTCTTTTCATGTTGAGTGAAACAGCATGTAGATTAATGCCTTCCTTTCCTTCATAATCTGTTTCAAATGAGGAAGTTTGTGTTTATTTTAATGAAGTAATGCTTAGCAACCATTTTCTAAATATTAAAGCATTATATCTTTCAATTTAAAATATTTTAAGTATCTTTCTACTATAAAGTTCAAAGGTTGCATGGTCAACGTCAACTTAGATATTTACTGCCTTATGTCTGACTTTGCAACTACAACATTTTAAACAGCCTTCTATTAAGTGTTTGGTTTTGTTGTGTTTGGGTTTTTTTTTGTTTTGTTTTGTTTTTCTTTAAATGAGCAAACTGAAAGCAACCTGGAAACACTAACATGGCTGCTACGTGAACTATCTAACTATCTGGGATGCTGGTAAAACTGACAGCTTGGTGGCAATCTCAGGTTATACTCAATTATCTTACCCAGGGTGGTCCAGCAATGAAATCAATGTGGATGTGTTAAATGCTGTGCCTCAGTGTGCAGCGGTGGCAGGAGGCGAGTGTTGATGCTGGGATCCAGCCTTGTGTTATGTTCTGAACTGGAGAGGTGGATGTCTGATAGGAGGTTACACCCTTCTGTTTTACAGCCCGTTTCCGTTATTCTGCAACTTAGATCCTTCACTTCACTGACTTCTGGCTGCTCTCTGCTGCCCTTGAAGGGCAGATGCATAGAGACAAACACTGTCCCTTGCCCTCTGTTGTGGGATTTCTCCTTTCACCACATCTTTTACTGCAATGTTTTCTCCAGCTGCCTTTCCCTATCTAGAGTCTCCCATCTTGCTCCTCCTTTCTGAATCTCTGGTTTCTCACCACCAGTCTTGAATCTTTCTTTATGGAAGTGCAGTGCAGCCTCCAAACCTCCAGCCTTCACCCTTCTGGGTCTTTCTCTTGGTAGGAAAGAGATTACCATCTTTTTTGGATGTCTGGAAGTAGGCATGGGAGATGTTTCCTTAGCTCTGTTTTTCTGCTCTGAAACAGAGCAATTTACACCAGAGATAAAAAGTGTGGGGAAGGTCTAAACCCTGTAGGAATTGAGTTGAGATATATGCAGAGCCACATGGGAGATATATATTTAACTGTCAAGCTCTGGCAAACCTTAGCAGGAAGTTTCAGGAGTCATTATCTTGGTTAGGTCAAGTAAAGGAATACCCAAATGCATTCTAAAACCAACCTAAAACAACTTTTCCTAATTCCAGGGTTTTTTTAGTGATTAACTTTTTTCTTTTTTTTTTAAAACATGATGGTGGGAATTCTCTTCTTCCTCAGCCATCTTCTGAGAAACAGCTGAACTCTTCCAAAATAGCTAAAATTTTCCAAAAATGCTGCACCCATTATAGATGTCTGGGAAAGCTTCAGTGTACTAACTTGGCAAAGATACAGCAAAGAGAAAAGTTGTAGAGGGGAAGTTATTGGGCAGTTTTTAATTTTAGTTTTTGCTGCATTGTGCAGAGCTGTCTCAATGTTTGCCTTCCAGAGCAGAGTGCTCTGTCCTGGACTGTACATTGATATGGGAGAAGAGCTATTGAAACAGGAATCTAAACCAAATCTACATGAAGTCTGGTATTTGCCTGAGCCTTCAAGGATCAGATGAGTGCATGCTCTTTGTAGCACAAGCTATGGCTTTAACTATTTGGTCCGTCAGGATGTCGGCCTGCAATCAGGGTGTGTACACCTGCTCTTCGTGAGGTGAAGCCTTGGTGGGTCTCTGATCATCAGGGCTTTTATTTCTCATAAGCAATATATAGTTCATGTGTATGCCTTCATGGAAGAACAGGGCAGGGGAAAAATCCTGCAAGCTGCTAAGGAGTTTACATGGTAAATATTAGAAACCAAACATGCTTCCACTCGTGGTTTTCTCTTTTTAAGTACAGTTGAAAAGTGCAAAGCAAGGAGTAGAAACCCACTCTGCTATGGCTGGAGTTTAATTATGGTAAAGATTGTTAGTCAGCCATTAGTTAACCCAGTGGAGTGATTTAGTACATATTACTAGTTCTTTTGGACTGCTCTGAAACTGGGCAGTGTTGATTGTCTTTCATATGTGTACTGCTTCCTGTGATTACTTTCTCTAATGACTTTTTTTCTTCTAGACAATGTGCAGATCTGAAGTGGTAGGAATTGTCTTAGATCTGCCCTGTCTCTGTGTAGCATCTCTCTGGAGAGCTATTGAACCTCATTCTCTAGGGCACATAGCCTGTCATGAATACAGGTGTTTTGCCAGCCTGAATCTGAATGAATGAAGAACACTGCTGGACATCTCAATCACACCTCAATCACGTAGTGCTGCTGTTGTTAATTTTTATGATTTTTTGTCACTTTGTCATTGTTCTGTCATTCTTATTCTTGTACGCTTCGTCTTTTTTGACTGGGTAGGGGGTTTGTATGTTGGTTTGCTCTGCTCTGATAGGGAGTTACATAACATGGCCATCTCATGAGCATTTTGTTACTCACATTGCATTCTTGTACTGTACCAGAGTTGGTGACCACGTTCCATCGGTGGAAGAGATGAATGAAAGCCGCTGGCTGTATTTCAGGTGACACTGTGCTTTTCTTGATACCAAATTAACCTGATGCTTGGCTTTCTTCATCTTCGTAACACTGCGTGTGCTCCTTTTCTGTACTATGGCATGCTGCTGCTGCTTCTCCTTTTCTGCAGAGTGCCATAGATATTCCTCAGTTCTGAGTCTGTTGTCTTGGTCTGAGCTGGGAGATCAGCTGGGGAGCTGGGAGAGCGTGGATCACTCATCTTGTCTTTAGCTTTAAAAAAAACAGGGAGGGGGGAAAAAAAACCCCACAGAACACCACATCCTTGAATTCTATGTATGGGTAATTAATGAGGCAAAACTAGTGTCTCTGGTCTGGGAAGACTTGAAAGCTGAGAAATCATGGATGTGATCCTGTGATTCTTCATCGTAAAGGTATTCTTAAGCATTCCTTGGGGTTATTTTAAACAATGGTTCAGGTTGGAAGGGAGGGGATGTGTTTTGAAAACTGAGGGTTATCACATCGTTTTATATGGAAAATGCTAGTAAGAGTGGAGATAAACCAGAAGACTAGGATTATCCAGTTGATGGTTTCTAGAACAGCTGTACAGAGAGAGAAGGAAAAACAAAATAAATGTCTAACTGGCTTCTATAGAGGGATGTGCATTTGTGTGTACATGTATGTATATAAAAATATACACAGAATATTTGTGTGAAAAAAACTCATTGGGACGGGCCAATGGTAAGTTTTTAATGTACTCCGTCAAGCCTGAAGGTTCCCGGCAAACCATTAAATTTGCCAGAGGTGCAGAATATTAGCTTGTAAAAAGAATCTGAGAACTATTATCTATTACATTCATTCTTAGTGGTTGCCACAGTAATTGCATGCTCTAAAATGTAATAAAGCTGGATATTCTGTAAATTGTCATCTATGTGTTGCAGGGCGTTGGAAGGGTTTTTTAAGTATCAAAAGAAATGGTTCCACCCATTTTGAAATTACGTAGTGGAGAAGCTGAAGTAGTTTTAGCTGCTTTTGTTACCATTCTTTTCCATTCATTTAGTTTCTACTTTGTCTTCCGTGTTTTATGTCAACTGTGTTCTACCACACTGTTTAAATTACTGAATTATCTGGAGGCTTCACATTTGAGGGATCAAATCTGAGTAATCTTTCTCTTACATGTGATGTTGGAGTTGTAACTGTAGAATAAGGACCAAGTAGGTCAGGAATCAATTAAGAGCAAAAATGCAGTGCTTTGGTATTGAGCAGTAGAGGCTCAATGGTGGTCAGTCCCTTCGCTATTACGCAGCTCTTAAAGCATGAAAAGCCTTCTATGCCTTAAAATCAGAAAAAATATTTTAATTAGGTAGGAGTGAAGAAATATACTTAAATTGGATTCATTTTTACTGTAGCATACTCTTGTCTCCAGATTCCAGTAAACTTCCCAAGGCAGAAATAAAGCTGGCTGAACTTGATGTACTCGTAACTGTACTGAAGTACTAAGGTATCCTGTCAAATACCGAGTTGATGCTCATGGGGGAAATAGGTGGATTTTTTCACCAGTTTTGGGACATACATGCATTGTTACAGCTGAGAGACTGCATCTGCTTTGTAAGAGTCACTTATTTGAATTGCTGCTGTACCCCCTCAGGGAATGCTCACAACTGCTGCAGTGGGCTTTCGGAAAGGGTGGAGGGGAAGATGAAGGCGCTTGCTGGCACCTGCACTGACCTGGGCTCGGCTGTCCCTCAGCAGATGTGCCTCTCGGTTCCCACCACATGGACTGTGCCTCTCCAGCAAAACAGCTTTCAACCAGAGCTTGCTCACCTGCCTTCCTGCTAGGGAGCTTTGAGCAAAACACAATCATTACATAAGGCCCCCGACACCCAGAGGGTGTAAATCAATCCAGTAACAATTTATCCTAATTTAAAAGCTGGTTAAATAAATGAGAACTTATATTGGCCTTTACAGCACAGTTAAATTACGGGAAGCTTTTAAAATAGACTTAAGAATGTGCGGTGCTTTTTTTTTTCCTCCATTTAACCACCAGAAAAAAACATGCAAGACATGCATGCATCAGCTTTACTTGTACTTTTAATTATGGAAGTAGTTATGAAGTAACCAGATGTTTTCTGTGTTTCTCTTAACTTCAAAGGAGGTTGGGAGAGACCTGACTTTTTTTTGGTATTGTTTTGTTTCAGGTGATAAAGATGAGATTTTCTTACCAGTTTGGGGGCAGGTCCTGCAAAAACATGATGTTTGTCATGAGACTAGGGTGTACATACCTTGAAACTTAACTAGCCAGACTTGCTTCCTACATAGTTCATGCAGAAGTAGAGGATAAAGAGACACAGGATGGTGGTTGAAAGATACAAAAAGTAGTTGTAGGAATTCGAAGATTAACACAAAATACGTTACTGTTTTGAAATGAGGAATGCACATTGAAACATGAACTTAAAAGAAAGTGATTTGTAGAAAAGAATAATTATCAGCACTCAAAATATAAATTCACCTGAAGAATAAGTTTGGAAAAAAAATGTAAATGGACAATTCAGTGTCAATCTGCTATTTCAATATTGAAAGGAATGTCTGTAGTAAGATTTTCTTTTTTTTTTCCCTTTCCCTAGGACTTGAACCATTTTAATATAGAAAAACTCTTTTTTACTCTTCAGCCCAAATGTGAACCCAAACACCTGCCCTGTGATGCCCTATGGGTTTTCATTGAACAGTATGGTCATCCTGCTTTTGTCCTCTACTAAACCCCCTTCCCCTGCCTAAGGGCAGTTAAAAAATCCCCAAAACAAATGCACAATCTGTGAGTTAAGTAAACCCTGAGACATTCTGAATTGTTTGGTTGTGTTATGTGCTGTGAAGTGAATGGGTGATTCAGTAAGCTGAAACTATTTCAGGAATGCAAGCTATGTTCATCTTCCTGAGCCACTTCTTGAACTCCTGCTTTGCAGGGCCAGCTTACCCCAGCACGGCTGCTGTGCAGTGTGGTGACCCTCCCCCATGTGCAGCTGGGCTTCAGAAAGGCACAAATCTCCTGTGTATTTATAAAGGCATGTGCAATCTTATCTATATTGCCATACTGAGTGGGTTTCCTGACATTGCTTTCTGCGTGAGCCTTCATTAAGTAACTAGTTTGTCTGCAGATAACCCTTCTAATGTCTTCACTGCTTCATGGTGGCCTAAGCAGTAACATTTAAGCCCTCGTAACCTTCCAGAGCTCTTGTGTGTGGTGGGTTTTTTTAGCATGTGTTACAATCCAGTACCAGATCTGTCTGTCCAGTGTTCCCCTAAACTGCTGAAGGTTTTCAGTCTTGAGGCTGGTCAGTGCCAATGAATTCTCAGGCCAAATGTGCCTGAGGGTTAAGATGACTGTGTGTGGAAAAAGGAAGTGCTGAGGAAAGAGAAGAGACTCAAAATCCCAGCAGAGGACTGGGTCAGCACACATGAGGCTGCCCCAGGCTGTCTTAGCATGGGCTTCTGGATTTCCCCTGAACTGCATGAAGTCGTTTGAGGCCTCGTATTGGCCATGAGTTTACAAGGTTGACTGAAAACTTTAGTACAACACCTGCTTTTCTTCTTCCACTGTACTATTACAAAGTGCTGCCCTGGAAGTTATTTGAAGGTGTTCCCTTTTTGTTTAATCCATGCTGTCTTCTGTGCCTGAAGGTAAATCATGTCTGGATCACTGCTTGCCTTACGCAAGAACATGTCCCTGGGACACACATGATTTGCTCTTACTAGAAAGGTTCTGGTGGTTTCTGGTTACCCTCAGGGATGTTGCATAAACACCGTGGCTAGGAATAGCTGACAAAAACTCTAAGGAACAAAGAAATTGCACTAAACCAGCTCTGTCCCTTCCAAGACAGGGGAACTGAAGAGGTTAGCCATTTCAGACAACATTTTTGCCATTGCATACACTTTCCTACACTTATTATGCAATGCGGTAGGACTGAAACACAACACATGTGAGACTGGCAATCTTACCTAACATTTGAGGTTGGAAGTCTAGGTTGTACAAGGGAACACAGAGATTAAGGGCATGAATAGGATTCAAAACCAGACAATAGCTACCCCCAAAACAGACCAGAAAAACCTGAACGTAATTGCAAGGGTGAAAGGCCCATCTGGGATAGGAGCACTATGTGAAAGGACTGCTCAGTAATATGATGCTCACTAACTATGCAAAAGCAAGCAGACAGTTTCTTATTCTGTAATCATCTACCACCTCATAATACAGACACTCACTCAAGTGGGAGGCTGGACTAGAGAGACTTCTTGATAATCTGCTGTGGCTGTTCAGTGTTAGGTGAATGAATCTTGTAATTAATATTATGAGTCTTTAAAAAGTATTTTTGTTGCTTTACATGGTGCACTGAAACTTGTGTGTGTGTGTGGCTTTTTAATCATGTATTTGAGCCATTCTGAGGCCTATCTGGCAGATAAGTTATTTGTTGTGTCAAATATTTAGGCTGTGCTTATCCTTAGTCTCTGGTTTCTTGCTCCTGGACATGAGAGATGTTCTCCACTGAAGAGGATATCACCCACAGTTCACCTTTTAAGCCAAAAATATTGTTTGCCAGTGTCCTAAAAGAATTTGCAGCAAAGGTAAGCGGTTAAAGTTGATGCAGAGATGGAGTTAAAGCTACAGGTAGTTGCTGATTGAGTGAAAAAGTATCTTGTTTATAGCTGTGTAACTGCAGGGGAATAATGGACAGCTCTTCCTCAAACCATTCTTATAACCTCTCTGAATGCAGCTTTGCTGGGTGCTTAAAGGGCTTTTAAAATGCGTTCTGCCAAACTTGCAGCATTTGCAACCCTCAGTAATACCACTTGCTTTGTTTTCCTAATGTTTCTGTAGGGTTGGGGTTGACCCAGATCAGGATCCTCCACCTACTAATGACAGCTTTCAAGTCTTACAAGGAGTAAGTAATGACATAACTTCTCTATTAGGCTGATCCTATTCTATAACTGAGGTGATAAAGAACTGCAGAAGCTATGTGCATGGATAAAACCTTTCTCTCCTAGCTGGCAAGTCAGTAATGCAGTTTAATTTACAATATTCAAGTAATGCCTGCTGAAAAACATTCTGTGGTGTTGAGTGTAATCTGCAGCATTAAAATTTTTGTGTGTGTGTATATATATATATACATATATGGCATCACAAACCTTCCCAAATCTACTAATGCACTCTACTTAACAATGTGCTTTCCTCTTCCCCCACCCACCCACTGTACTTGCTTTTAACACACTACAGCATAAACAGTCCTTCCCAGGACTGGCCCAGAAATAATTCTCTTGGTTTCTGTTCAATAACGGATACCAAATCTTGGCCCTTGGACTTGCTTAGAATCAAAGATTAGGTTTGCTAATCAAATTTGAGCCCCGGTATACCATACTACAAGTCAGCTGGAGCTTGCCTGTACACTTACCACCTGTATAAGGCAAAAGGAGCATTGGAAAATTGTCATTTATAATCAGCAAACTGTTGCTGTAGCTCTTTAGTGCAGTTTTCTATACATCAGCAACAACCTGAGAGTTGACTTTTTTCCCCTGCAATATGCTACTGGCAAACAAGACTGTTGGAAACGTGTTGTTCATAGCAGAAATTTCAGTTTTCCTCACTATAAACAGAGTGAGTTCACAGGAGGAGTGAAAGGTCTGAACAAAACCCCCAACATTTCTGAAGAGTTAACTGGGAGCTTCCTCTGTCCAGACCTCAGTTTTCACTCTCCCAGAGTACTGCTTGACACTAATTGTTCAGTAGCACAACTGGTGGCTTGTGTAGAAACCTACTAGAGGAAGCTGAATGACAGGAAAGACAGATTACTCTGGACACAGGATGCTTAGGGCGTGAGCTCTGCTTTGTAAACATCAGGCTGTATGATGCTGGTGTTCAGGATGGTCACAGAGACTTGCATGGGATACTTGCTGTATTTGGAATCAGGTTTGTTATTAGTGACGTCTCTTGCCTTGTTTTTTTTTTTGAGTGTGTCACAGGTTGTACAGATAAGAGTTACTTGCTCAGGAAGCATCTCTTTCATTGCAGAAACTGAATTAGGCATCTGTATTCTTTGTAGAAGCCTATGTCTAGCACACAAAATAGTTTCTGAAATAGTAGGTTTGGATACCAAAAAGGGTGAACTTGGTTTTGTATTTATCTGGAAGCAATCAGAAGGCCAGGCCACAAAACATTTTTTACAATGAAGGCCACAGTTACTGCATAAAACCAAGGTTAGGAAGTGGTATCGTGGTAGGATACAGGGCAGTCTATAAGATGGGGACAGATTTTTTTAGCAAGGCCTGGTGTGACAGGATGAGGGACAATGGTTTTAAACTAAGTGAGGGTAGATTCAGACTAAATTTAAGGCATAGATTTTTTTTTACAGTGAGGATGGTGAAACAGTGGCAAAGTTTGCCCAGAAAGGTGGTAGATGCCCCATCCCTGGAAAGATTCAAGGTCAGGACAGATGGGGCTCTGAGCAACCTGATCTAGTTGAAGATGTCCCTGCTTACTGCAGGGGGTTGGACTAGATAACCTGTAAAAGCCCCTTCCAACCCAAAACATTCTATGATTCTGTAATTCTGCAATGGCTTTGGCCAGTTCAGACTGAGCTTGTCAGTATTTGAGAAATTGCTTTAACAGGAAACAGAGCATGGGTATTCTGTTTCCATTCAGTGTCTGGGTGGAAATATGGTGCTTGTTTTTTTCCCATGTAAACATAAAGGGCTCTACCCATTCGTTTCCTTCTTAAACCGTGCATTGCTTCCCTAATGGAGTCTGTTAGTCAGTTCCCTTTGGATTCCTTTTCCTTTCACCAAGCCAAGATTAGCAGCATGTCACAGTTAAATAAAATACATCATTTGGGATGTGGAGGGAGTGAAAATGTACTAAGCTTTAACTCCTGGTGGATCATGGATTTTTTTTTTTTAGATCAGAAGTACACAGGACAATAGTGTCTTGCTCTTTGCTAGTAGTTTGGAAGAAGAATCATACAAGGTGTTCTTGCTTCATCTGTTTTCCTGTGTATAACTTTGGCCTCTAGCCAAAAACAGCAACAAAATAAAAATAAAATAAAATAACAAAAGTAAAGCCAGATGCAGCTGCAGACCAGCTGGTGCGATGGTTTGCAGCACAGCTAATGAAGGGATTATATTTAACACTGTGAGCACTTCTGAGGTTGATCTAGGACTTAGGAAATTTGCATGACCTTCCACACTTGTGATTTTATATCGATTCCCTGTTAAGGATGTTTCTTTCAAGTGTGATGTATTTCACTAGGTTTGTGAGAGTTTCTCAGATATGGTAAATTCCCTTCTTCTTCCAAGGGAGCAATAGGCTTAAGGAAAGAACGTCAGATGGACCTAGAGTTAAGGAAGCCAACCAGCCAATGAATAGGGATCAGTCTGGATTATTCCAGTTCATTTATTTTGGGAGGGGGATGGGGATGAGACGTCAGCGAGACCCTATTTGTCAGTTTGGACTTATTTCTATATCCATTAGTGCATTAACTGTGCTGCAAGCTTTTAGATTCAAGGGAACTTTGTGGTTGAGGTCTCGTTAAGGTAATTTGAGGGCAGTGAAGTCCTAGCCTCTTCTATGCAGTCATTCCTGGTCTTTCTAGGGAAAGCAACCTTCTCAGTATATTCATGTCTCTCAATAGCTTTCTCCTGCAGCTCAAGTACAGTACTGAAGTAATCTGGCTTGTTTGGACAGAATGTTATAACATGCATAATTGAAATGTATGATTTGGAATTTTCTTCCTGCCTGAAATAATTGAATATTTTTTGTTTTATTTTTAGGATGGCCCAGATTCTGAAAGAAGGAACAGGACAAAGCAGGAAAGTGCTTGGCTTTTCAGGCTATGGTATAGCTTTGACCATAAGTATCCTTTTTGAAAACACAGCCTAGCATCAAGGCATGAAATGTTTGCTTTTCTTTTCTTTTCTGTGTACCCATATGTAGCCTTAAGCACTTGAGAGAGTCAAACAGGAGAAAGATGAAGTACTTGATGAGTTCAAGGCATAGAACTGAAGCCTGAACTCGCTGACTCAGGAAGAAGACCTTTCCTTTCTCTAACACATGGCATGTCACACTTGCTGGAGGACAGTAACTAATCATCTGTAGGAACTGACAGTCCTTCCTAAACAATAAGACAGCCAGTTAACTATTTCAGATCCTCTACTTTGTTCAGTTAATCTGTTCTAATTTTCATTGATGCTCATAGCTCAAATTAGTTTTCCAGTTTGCTGCAGATGTCTGACACCCTACTCATTGCTCTGAAGAGCTATCTACTTTTGTGATTAAGTCCTTTTTGGAAACCCATTACTGATATGAGAAGTTCTGGAACTAAAAATCTACATGGGATCCAGCTTATTACCTTCAGTATATCCAGAACTTCCTGTAGGTGTTCAAGCAGAGAATGTCCTTGTGTGTATGTAGTACTGGGCAACTTTTCTGAAGCTGCTATTATAAGATTTAGATGGCATTGTTTAAGCTTCTGAGTGACTTTTGTGTAGTTGTCCTATCTTTCACACTTGTGTTTTTTAATCTACTTAGCATTTTCTTAATCGGTATGTCACACAAGTGCCCCTCCTTAGCAGTTTACACTCACTTAGTTGAAAATCACAAAGATAATCTTATGGCCATGGTAAATCACTTACACACAGAAATTCAACTAAGTTTCAGTTCTTGATTCCTAGTAATTTCTGGGGCAGTTAAATAAAAGTAAATACCTGTGAGAGGGCCCTAACCTTATTGCAGCTTGCATCTAAGAAATAAGTCTTTCCACTGGGATCTTGGCCATTAATTGGTGAGAGATTGCTGGCCTGGTTGGAGCACAGTAGTTCCTTCCATGCCTTGTGCACCAGGATTCCCCACACAGGGAAACCCAGGTATAGTGTTGAAAGCATTAGTTAGCTGCCTGTTCAGGACAAAAATGTGTTTGTGACTGATGCTTTCAGATGCAGTGGTATTAAGCCGAAGCCCAGAAGGGAATGTATGTGCTAGTTTAAACATTCATAAATATTAGAAATTTCACATTAACCCTTTGAGTTGTAGTGGCTGGTGTCAAAGTGTACTGAGGTCAATTTTTGTTATTTAAAAAAAAAGGCTTCTGTGGTAAGAGCACAGAAACATCTGGCTGTGGCTGACTGCTTCTCTTTGCCTTTTTAAGAAGGAAGCAGAGCTGTCCTCTTCCCCTGCCTTCACAAAAGGGAGTGCCCCATGAAAAAGTAGCTGGCAGTGCTGACTTCCCCTGGGCTGAGGCCAGCACAAGTGCAGTCCCCAGCAGCTGCAGCAAGGGCAGCGGGGTGCTAGGTGAAAACCACAGCTTAATTACCACCTTCACAGGAGCTTAAAGGATGCTGATAGTGCGTTTGCTTTTTCAGTCATCACTAGCAATCTTTAGGGAAGATTTCTCTGAAGTTTGTGCCAAGCAAACTGACATCCCGAAGCAGAACTGTCTTACTGTATCTTAGAGGGAAAATTGTGCTCCTTCTGTTGCAAGGAGGCATTCAGATAAGCGTTGGCTGAGTGGGCTTAAATTGCATGGAAGGGATGATTCTTAAAACTGCCACCTCTGTACCCATGGCTAAATGTCAAAATATTTTTTGCTGATGCATTCACTTGGTTTGTGGGTAGAAAGGCAGAGTGTCTCGAAGTTCACTCTTAACTTCAAGAAGTTGCAAGTAAGCTGCACTTTGCAGTGTGCTTCAATGCTGGCTATTGCCTGCAGAGCTCTGTGTGGATGGATAACCAGGGACTTCATTCCTGCAGAATTCATTCAGTGTCATGGGCTTTTATCTGGGTTCACCCACAATTGTTGAACATGAAGAAAATGGCAATTTTTACAAAGAACCAGATGTCTTTTACTGGCTTTTTTTTATTACAACCAAGTCACTGCATGCCTGCCTGCCACAGGGCAATGTGAAGGCTGATAGGTTAGTGTAAGGGTGAAGAGTTTATTTCTTTCCAGGACTGGGTGTAGCCACACTGTTACTGGAGGAGGGAAGGAAGAAACATAACTCCGCAGTGGCATAATCATGCGGTTATATGCTCAAGTAAACAGCTATGCCAGGCTCTGCTAAAGGGGAGCAACACATTCTGCTAAACCAGACCCTTTTTTAACCCCTCTCTTTCCCATAATCACCTTGAGAGGGTCAGGGAAATTGGTACATTCACAAATGGACTTGGGGGTCTCTGTGCTTGTAGGCCTAAGAAAGTTACTAGAATATCTGCAATATATATTTACATTTATAATAATCAGACTGACTTAAATCCTCACAACCCAAAATCCTGTGGTACTGACTTCAGACTGTTTAGAAGTCTTAGTGCTGTCCTCCCAAGCTCTGTTCTTGTGCCAGCCATGATCAGTATGCTGCTCTGTAGCAAAGACACCTTTTTTGATTCCTGAGCACTTCCTCAGGCATCCATATCACCAGTCTGGAGTACTAGTGTGAACAAATATGGATTTACCTGGGGGCAGACCTATGAGAAGAGATATTAAGATAGTTTCCTTTCCCACTCCATACCCCTGAATGTAGTCCAGGTAGCACTGCTTTCCTGCCATGCTGTGACTTGGATCTTACCATACACTTTTCACTTTGCCTTTCTGAGGCTGTGTGTGGTGTATCCATGTACACTGCAGAGATGTCTTTGAGCCTCACCAGAGTAAGATCTCTGGTTGCACCTCCGTGGCTCAGGCACTAGCTAGCAGTTCAAGCAGTTGCATTGCTTTGAAGACATTGGATGGACAGTATTTTTTTATTTCCCTGCGTTGAGACACCTAAGTATGTCACCTTGTTACCTCTAGCTTGCAGTGTTGACACCATGCTCCTACCTGCAGAGCAGAAACACCCTTGGACCTATTAACCCTAGAGCACTTGTACCTCTGCAAAGCTCCTTTTGACTTAAGAGAGACCAAAAGCTGGAAACGTTGCAACTGCTTGAAACTTGAAGAAGAAAGGTAGCAAGTTCCCCTTGCACTAAGTGTGTGGGTAAAGAAACTGCCCTGAAAAGGATCGAGGGAAAAATATTGTGGGGAGATGTTTTTATTTTATTTGTTTACAAGGGCAGATTTTTTTGCAGTGGATGTTTTATATACAAATATTGAGAAGCACATAGATCAAGGGCAGAACCATGTTTATGTACAACTGTCTTTTTATTTTCAGTAGTGGTGTTCAAGCACTGATGTGTTTTCCTTAACTATTGAAGTTATTTAAAGCCAATTCTCACTCACAGTGGCCCTCCGTTAACCACAACTCTGCCCAGCTGGTGTGGCCTGGTAGCCCGCTGTCTGACAAGCCCACAGGTTTATGATGTAAGTAGAACAACTCAATACTTGTCTGTTCTGTTTTTCATTTATTTAACTTCAGCAAAGCAGGTTTTTTTCTTTTTAGGCAAAAGGCTGGTGTGCTATACATGCTGCAAGAAAGTGCTGGTTTGTCCTAGACAGAAAAGATAAGATCCTCTCCCCTGAGGCAACAGCTTATGTTAGTAAAATCAGAGATGATCTTATTGTTCAAATACTATATTTAAAAAAAAATAAATTGGCAAATTACCTAGTCAATTAAATCAGTTGAATTAATATTTTCAAAATATTCATACCCTTCTCAGCACTTTAGGACAAGATTCTTCCCCTGTTACTGCTAAGGTTGTGTTAAGGTCTCCTTCAGAGAAGACGCTGACACACGAACACATGCAGGAAAGAAATCTGGTAGAGCTTCCCTTCATTGTTTCCACTGTGAAATTTGAGCTCACATTTCAGAAACCATTAATCAGTTACTTATCTCAGTCTAGCAGGTCACTATATTGTCTTTACAGCCCTGTCTTGCAATAATTAATGTTTCCTTCTATTACTCTTGTAGAATCCTGGTAAGAGTCGTTCCTATCTGTACAGTGCTTCTGAAATCTACAGCTTTATAGGAGCCACTTGTAAATAAAACCATAGTACTGTATAAGATCACTTAAATTTGCAGTTTCTCTGGAATGATGACATCTTTACTATGTTCAAGTTGTCTTGGACTAGATTTCTATTAAACCTTTCATAGGGAGTTATGAATTCCACTTGCAGTTCTGAAATACTTCCCTGCATATCTTTCTGGTATCATCAGCATTTTACCTGACAGTAAAATTTCAAAGAAGTTTGAAATGTCTGCTGCCTATTTGGAACTATGAGTAAGGCAAGAAATTGGCCTCGCTCCCATCTTTGCAACGCCACTGGAGATCTTGGAACAGATCTAGGCTGGAAGGCATCCATCAGACCAATTAGCCTACTTGCGTGTTGCCCATGTGTTTATCTACGTATGATCTTACAAGATTAGTTATCCAGTAACTGAGGATCTAACCAGAATGAGCATGCAAGCTTTGGCTTTCATTTTCTCTAGCAGTTGGGCTCTTCTTTTCTCTTTACTCCTTATTCTTAGCTTCCACTGCACATGGAAACTTATTCTTGGACTATTCAAATTATTAATTGCAGTGGTTCTATGACAAACACACTTAAGATGTTAAAAAGTGTTTATACACCTTAAAGAATGCAGTCTTATAAGTTTTTTAATGTGGATCTTTCACTTTGTATTCTCTCTTGTTCCAATTTCAGCGCATTAGTCTTATGAAATAATATAATTTTGAGAATTTATTTCTAATTTCTTTTCAAGATTTCCAAACTCTGAAGTTGCTTTATTGCTTTTTGTTTCTTTACATGGCTGGCTTTGCTATACAGGACTTGACTAGACCATTTTATTACTGGCTAAAAAGCTATGGAATATTTTTGCCCTTCGTATTAAGTGCAGGTGAACCAAGTGAGAGAGCCATGTCTTTGGGGAGATAGGAACTGCTTGGAATAGCTGTGTTTTGGTGAGGTATTTCCAGGAAAATTCAATGATACATCTGAGAGAGTTAAAGACTGAAGATGTTGAATTAAAAAAGCAAGAAAGTCTGTAAATAATCAACAGAATGTAACATAGCTGGAAACTGTTTCAAAAAGAAGTAGTAAACCCTAGCTCTCATTCCCATGCTCATCTGAGCAGTTAAGACATTTACACAGAGAAGAAGGCATACAAGTGTGTGGCTATACTGTTTTGTTTTTTTTTTTGGTATTGTTTTCAGCCTTTGCTGTTTGGTGGTGTTTTTTGTTTGTTTGTTTTTCTTCTCTGGATTTATTACAACCTTATTTAGAATTCATTTTCATTTCTGTGAGTGGGAGTACCTCTTTTTACTGAAGTGCCAAAGGGGAATTTTAAACTCTGAAAGTCAAATAATCTTATTACATAGTCCACCTACAACCTATTCCTAATTATAAGATTGTATCCTCTCAGCTTGAATTTGCACGGCATACACTTAAGGTTCTGATTCATCACAGAGGGGTAAGGTACAGTGGATTTTTTTTGTCCAGAGCTGGTGTTACTATTCCTTGCTGTTCTCCCACTGCTTTAAGACTGTGCCACTAAGCCATTAAGTGTTTCACATCCAAACAGAATCCAGGCTGGAACTTAAAGGCATGAAATGTTGCTCTAGTTAGTGTTCAAAATAATTTTCAAAAATTGATTCCTATTTTTCTTTCCCAGAGTTATCTTCTGTGTATACCATTTGGCAAGGCCTTCCAACTTATCCCAAACTGATGTAGGCTACTTTTTCTCCCCTTCTGACAAGGCCTTTGAAACTTTCAGTAGTTCTGTTTCATCAGCCATGTATCCCATTTGGAAGAAGCATCTGTCTTACCATCTGCTCTTCTTGATGAAGCACTCCTAGAGTTTTTTTTTTCTTGTTTGTTCAGGGGTGTGTTTTGTGTCCTATGCACACTCCCACCTTTTTTTTTTTTTTTGTAAGGTTTAGTTCTTGCACCATACACCATGCAACAACTTGGTATGAAAGTAGAGGGAACTGAATTATTTTTCTAAATATGCAAACCCAGTAAGGAAACTTCATTTGTGCTCTGTGTGACTATTAGAGGAGGAGAAAACTGTCACAATTAAGAAAACTGTCCAGCAGTGCCTCCCTCCTCCCCTTTCTTAGTGGCTCTGGCTTCACAGCAAAAATTGCTAGTTTCCTTGAATTTGAACTCAGCTAAGACATAGAGAAACTCTAAGCAGAGCATTAGATTTAAGTTGTAATATATTTTGCATGCATACTACTTAATGGTTTTGTTCTGGAGCCAGAAGATGAGTATCTTCTGATGCAAACATTGTTGTCTGTGGTGCCTGTGCTGTGTTCAGCCCCAGCAGAGTATGTGAGGACTATCAGTGCTTTGTAGATGCAGGGTACTTCATGTGTGCTTCTTTTTGCTTTGCCTCAGGTGGTGACACAGGCTGGCTTTGTAAGCAGGAACTCTAAACAAAGTTCTATCCGTCCTAACGTCTCCAGCATGCATTCTTAGGAGCATGAGCAAATTGTACCATAAATGGGACAGAATGATGTGAGGTCCTTCAGGGTTACGGTCAACACATCAAAGCAAAATTCAGCCTTTTGCAGGGTTTTGGATTTGGGTACTTAGCCACGCTTGTTTGTCAGTTTTAGAAGTGAAGTTCAGATCTATGTTTTTTGAGAGAATTGAAGCTATTCCTACAGAACCGTAGGGGATTGCAGAGGCCAGTTCAGGGTTATTCTTGGAAGAACTTCAAGTCTTTAGGGATCTACTTGGATACATTTCCTGTCTTTCTTGAAAGAATTGTTCATGTTGCATGAAGCAAAGTAGGTTTATTCACTGATTCGCTTTGCTTGCAAACATAGAAAATCTGTACTCTACATCTCTGGGGGAATATATGTAATAAATTCCCTATTGCTTGCAGTGCTATTCAGGAGTGAAATAAGTAAGTGGACCTTGGCTCCTATAAGGCAATGTCTATTCATTATATTGAGAAGAAAGCTCAATGTTTTCTCTAGAACTGATTGTGTTTATGTACGTTTAAGTACATAAAGCCTGGGACAAACCAGCAAAGACTGAGTTAGGACTTGTCATATAGTACAAAGGCTGTGGCCCTCTCAGTATTGTGCTTCCAAGAGGATTTTAGCCTCTTGGGGAAGCTCAGGTGTACTGTGTGTTCTTACCAGTTTCTCATCTGATAGATGGCTGCAAGGATTCACTGTTAAATAGCATTGTGGAACAGGAGGTGCTTTGGGATCTTGCTGCACCTGCTTCACGCATGGCCCTGGTATCACAAGAGCTCCTGGTGCACTGTTAGTCTTGCCCTACCCTCCTTGGTGCTTCTCTGAGGGAAAACACCATGAAAGGCAACTTTCTTGGTTCTCAGCCTCTTCAACTTCTAAAGTATAACCAGTCAACAGTCAAAAAACTGCCTGCTTCTCACTCATTTCTCTGCTTTTAATTTTTATTTTGATGTCTCTCCTTCAAAAACAGAATATATAGAGATATCGGATTTTCTGAAACAGATGATTATTTTATGTGCCTTTTTAAATCATCTTGGTCTTGTCCCTCAGACTTTCATTTTTTTGTAATGGAAGGACTGTAAAGGCCTTTTCTGCCAGCTGTTGCTGAACTCTTTAATATCTGCCTTTTTTCTTAAGATAGTGGTGGTAGTTCAGTGGGGTATTTTTTTGCAATCAAAGAAAGCAAGTATCCTAAACTGTATTTGCTTTTTGAGAACAGAGTTCTCTTATCACAGTAACCCTGTCTCTAATATGCAATGATAAATTTGGATGCCACAAAGGTTCTGAGAAATTAGTGTTCATTCTAAGTAGGGCTTATCTTGCACTCAACACTGAACTACACCATTTCTTTCATTGTTTTTGCTGAATTCCTTACACGTCTTCCAGTCCTCATTAGTTAAATATTCTATATCATCAAGAGACTTCTGCTGCTTTATTTTGGCTGGTCATCATTCTGGAATGACGACAGAAAGCTTTCCCAGGAAGTTTTGTTTAGCCAGGGCACTGCATTTTCCATCTGGACAAGTTAATGAGCTTTTTCAATCTCAAGCGCCCTGAACTCCTGTTCTGCAGTGCAGGTAGGGCTTTCTGGTCAGGCTGATCACAGACATCCCATCTCACAGAGCGTGTGCCCTCCTTCCCTTGCCCAAGTGGAAGAAAGTGATGTATTTGGGAGAACGTAGCCTGACTGGAGTCCAGCCTGCTGAGGAGAACAGCAACAAGCACACTTGCATTCCAGCTCTTGCGAAGCAGTGTGGAGCTATTCATATGGGGAAATAATTGCTTTCAGTTGGGAAAAAGCAAGCTTATAGTACTGATAGAATTCTCCTCAAATATGAGGAAACCTCATTTTCTGACCAGTTCAGCTGTTTTGCCTTTTACCAAGACCGTGGTAAACAGGCGTGAAACATGGAACAATTGCTTGCCATTGTATTATGCTGCGTAGAGAAATTGTTTTGCTACACTTCAGCAATTTCTAGTCTGACCATGTATTTCATCCATCCCATCTCTGCCAAAATAAATTCACAGGGTTTCATGAGCCACTTTCTTAAATTATTTTGAAAAGAAAACACATCAGACCTAGTTGCAAAACTATGAAGCAAGCACTTTCTTGTATCAGTCTTTTGTATTTTTATGGCTCAGGAGTGTTCCTAAGAACTAGGTCAAGTAATTCTCTATTTAGTACTAAGTAAGAGTAAGCAGATGGATTGACAGAGTGTGGTCAGTTTTCCATCTATAACAAAAATTTGTTGAGGAAAACTTGAATATAAAGAGTTTGGGCCTAATGAGTTCTTACCATAAGTCTTTTATTAATGAGCTTGACTAGTAACAGATGCAACTCCGACTTTGTGTCTGGAGTGGCTTCATTGTGCTTGTCTCCAGTCTTTTTAGTGAATTGCCTTCTAAATTGTTATGCAAAAAACAGTATATGCTGCTCATCTCTCCTGTACTTCTGGTACACTTCCAGTGTTACTAAATCCCTAGTTACCTGTTTCATAATCTGGTTGTTGGATTCAGCTCCCCCTCGTCTCTCTGCAGTAGCAGCAGGTATACAGGGAGCAGTAAGTGGATTTGCAAACACTGGGTTCAAGGTTATTTTTAACATTTCTTAAGGTGGAACTTTACCTCTTACTGCTTCTATACTGACACACAGGTAAACTCTTCTATTCGGTTGCCTTCTTGGCAAAGACCAGATGTTGTGTGCTGTACAAAGATTTTTCCTCTTTTTTTTTCTTTCTCCAGAATCAAGAGCAGCTTAGAGAAGAGGATTCTGATTTTATTCTGAATGATGGTGACCTTACTGTGACATACGGTGATACAACAATAACTGCAAATGGTTCTTCTGGCCCCCATACCGCTACTACTAGCCTTGACGGCAGGAGAGCGAAGAGTAGTTCAGAGGAAGCACTGGAACGTGATTTGGGAGCAGCAGATCATGAAATTACAAGCAGGGGTACCCGGCTAGTATTTCCTCTGGAAGACAATGCATGATTACTGACTCAGTAAAAATAACTCTTGCTCTGTGGATGGATCAAGGAAGACTGCAGGCCACTGTGTCACTTGAGGTGGGGATGTTTATTTGAACAAGTTAACATGGTTTTACTAGGGTCTGAAGATGCCACCTATTTTTTACTCAAGATGCTGACAGTGGGGTTTTCTAAATGTCTGAAAACAGATGAATGAGAAAACTGGTCATTTTCCTCTTTTCAACCACATATTGAATCCAAGTATAACTAGCATGCTGCAATTGTCTTGTTCAGCTGCAGCAGCTCTCTCTGAAGTGAGGTATATGAAAATATTGTCATAGAACCGAGCTTGTCTTGGCTTAGCTTGGGAATGTGGAAGAAGAAATATAGACACGATAATCATTGAGATAAAAAAGGATGTGTGTGTATCTGAATGTGGAAAGATCCATTGTTAACTTCTCTTGTGAGGCTGAGGAAACTCAAGTAAAAGGGGACAGTATACGTTAGGATGACAGGTGCATGAATGCAAGACTGTGGGGAATCTATTACTGCAAGCTGTACTTAATGTATTTCAGGGAAAAAAGGGAAAAGATTTCTTCACTGGCCATGCATTTAAATAGGAAAGCAATGAAAGCTACTTGTCCCTTTAGCTTTGGGCAACTTGGCTATTACTATTAGCCTAACTTCTAGTGCCTCAAAAGAAAAACATACAGCTTCCTGTGGTCTAAGACATACCTGACCCAACACAAGCCTGGAGCCAGGCTTTCTTGGGTAGAAGTCATGAGGTAAAACCTTCTCTCCCTCAAGGTTCTTCAAACTGGGTGAAGATAGTTGGAATGTATCTGGGGCTGCAGAAAACAGCAGATAGGAGGTGGGGGAGGGAAGAGAGATTGAGAGAGAGAGAGAGAGAAAGAAAGAAAGAGGGACAGTATTGAACTTGCATGGAACCATGAGGTTTCATATCACTCAGAAGAGTCCATGGACTCTGCTTACAGTTCTTGTGTGTGATAAACAGTAAACATCTAATTAAACAGACAAACAAATACTACTGGCTTTACCATTTGTGACTATCCTAAGAGAAAGGTGTTTACTCTTGTTCTCTTTTGCAGAGTAGTAGATGTGAAACTTCAGTGGGGCATTGCACTACAACATATAAGCTACAGAGGTGATGAACTGTACTATCATCTTAAATGTGAAAAGGGAAAAATCTTTGCCTAGTATTTAGCCCACTTACACGTAGGCTAGCTTTAACTTATTGCTAAATGCTTTTTAGTTTCCAAATGAGGAGATATCACTCTTTGCCAATAGCTGAAAACTTACGCTTTGAAGAGCAGTTCAGCAATTTAAAGCATGCTGAAATGTGATTTCATTCTCATGTCTCAAAAGGTTTATTTTTTTAAAGAGTTCTGTGGCCCACTAATGTGATGTAATATCAGTTTGTCTAAAAAGTGTGTTTTTCTTGCTGACATTTCAGGTGTTCCTCTCATAAAATTGTGTGTGAGTAAATACCCACTCTGTTTTTCCTTCACTATTAAACTTAACAGGCTAACTTCAGTTCCAGAACTTAGTGCTGCAGAGAAACTTTGCAGTCATATTGTCCAGTCTGCTTTCTTTCAGTTGTGTTCTCTGATGGGAGATCTACCTCCTTGTCTGTCCCTCCAAGGCAAAATTGTACAGGGCATTGATCCGTAATAACTGTCTGACATTATTAAGAGATGAGACACGAGAAAACCAGAAACTTTTTTGTGAAAAACCTGGAAGAGGAATACAATCTGAGCTCTGCTCTTAAATGGTGAAAAGTAACAAACTCTGATGAAGATCCGAGCAGAACAACTCCTTTTCAGTTCTCATCTGCTTTCAAGGATGACAAAGCAGATAGCAATGATCCATGCTATTTATACTGTTTACATGGCTCTTTTTTTTTTTTTTTTTTTTAAGTGCTCTGGCAGTAGAAAAAGTAGTTTCCTCTTAAATTACAAAAACAACTGCATTCATTGCGGATGAGTCTGTTTGGGACCCATGCTGTCAATGCTGAGTGAGGACTTGAGACTTCTACAACAATTAAGAGTCATTAGCTGAGTCATATGAATGAAATTTTGGGCTGTGGCAGTGAAACTTACCCAAAATAATCTGACTTAATAAAGTGAGGAAAATCTTTACTTGCAGCCTGAAGCTGAAGCTTACCAAATCACTCTGGCTGACATGCAGCCTTATTCAGAGAGAGACCTGTTCTTTAGAAGAAAAATCAGGTACAGACTCTGGAAGTAGAAATTCTGTTTCATTAGCTTCCTCAGGAAGACTGAATCTCTTGAAAGCATCAATAAAACATCCTAGTGCAGATGCTTCTCTGTCTGTGTTTTTTAATTTCCACAGCAAAAATATACAGTTGAATGAAGTTCACCAATAAACCAAAAATGTTGTTGAGAAAGAGCAGCCAAAATAGATGGATCATTGGTGAGAGGTAAGGAATATAATAGTCTAACTTCACATTCAAAAATTATTGAAAATGCTTCTTGAACATGATGAGAAGAGACCCATATATGCAAGCTTAATTTTTATTCATACATTACAACAATTAAGTTTATTCCTTTAATTTTATCTATTTTCCATTTTGAGTGTTCCTCCAAAGCTGGACCTTACTGCCCACAAAAGGTAAACTAAACCACCTGGCCTCTTCTTACTGCTGACACTGATCCTGCACCAGAATCCCAAGGGACTCTTTTACTTAACAAGTTGGGAGGGGGGTAAGGGTGGGGAGAGAGGGAAAAACAAAAAAACAACAAAAAAAACCACCACCACAACAAACCACCCAACAACAACGAAAAAACACCACAAACACCCACCCTCCTTGTCCTGAAACACTCTGTATTTCTGCAGCTCTCTAAGAGATCCTAATTTCTTGTGTATATCCTTTTGAAAGAATGGTTTAATATTTTCAATTCCTTTCCAGTAAGATCGTGAGCTGCCAGGAACTTGACTGACCCATACCAGTAGATACGTGTTATCTTATAAACCTGGTGTGAGGTTCTGAATAGAAAACACAGCTTAAGAGTGTAATGAGCAGTAATTGATACATATTAATATCCTTTTCAAATTGAGAAAGAAAACCTGTCTGATGATGGTCTTCAGTGAAAAAAGTGTTGCTAGAATAGCATAGGATGTCACAGCTTGTGTGGCTGCCCCTGTACTGGGGACTGAGTGACTTCTCCTTGCAGTATTTTGCTTGCTGCATCATCAACTTACTGCTGAAAATCTTCACCTGGAGCTGCCAAGGAACCTGCTAACTTCAGTGCCTGGAGAAGGGCAAAATGAAGTCCCTAACCTGATTTCAGTGCTTCATTGAAACTAATGCTGACAGTAAAGCAGGACTGTTCTGCAGTTGCTTGAATTCCCAAGCAAACAAATCTTTCTGATTTACTTGTGTTAAAGGCCACAGCAATCCACAAGCGGTGCACTAACATTCTATTTACACAGACTAAAGAGTTCATCTAAACTCTTCTGTGTATTTTTCTATCCATCTGTACCCCACAGGGCAGGGACAAGGTGGAATTGGAAAGATTTTCAATTCTAGAATTTGGAAGAACAAGAAAAATATTAGAAAACTGACATTTTGGTGCTTTGCTTATTAGTTAATTCAGAGTGTGTGAGAAATGATCATGTTTTAAGTCACTTTACAGTGAACTGAGCACTACAACACTGCTCAGGTTTTATGCAGAAGAGCAAATTGTCTTAACTTGCATGAGACTACAGGCAGTTTATCAGCTAAAGTTGAGCCGCTATGAGCAGTTCCTCTGACTGCAAAGAGCAGTACCCCAGCAGCCTCACTACTAAAGCATGCATAACACTGGATTTTTCAGGTGCTTTTTGAGAGATGCTCAAAGCACTGCTTACATGGCTTCAGCAGTAGCTCTGGTACTCTGATCTCAAGTTATTGCAAAGCAGGAACGCCATGGTGAGCGTGTTTATGCTGCGTGCTGTGTCTGCTATGCAGAGGAAGGCTGGAGTGTAAGCTACCTTCTCTGATAGACTGAACAAGGGTAAAGCATCAGATACTTGGGACTTGACCAAGTCTAGCCCTGTTCCAAGAATGCAAGTTTTTTGGCCTATGAAAGGATCATATTTTTAAAAAAATTATTATTTTTTTTACACTGGAGAGATTGCTTTAGGGGAAAAGACTGCAAAAAACTTAACTGGAGGATAAAAAAAAAATCTAAGCCTTTTTGGCTAAACTTCCAAAGAGCCCATCTGAAGTAAGTATAGAGCAAAGATTAAAATGATGTCTACTACTAATCTGATAGCTACTGTGTTTTACTAAAGGGGAGTCAGGGGGAAGACACAGCAGGAAGCCTAGCAACCTTCATAGATAGCATGAGCAGCTTATAATATCTAGGAAGCCAGATCCTGTGATTTTAATCTTTCAAACATGTGAGACAGTTGGTAGATAGGCATGGACAGCATAGTTCTTCTTGTATAAGTTCAATTTAACATTGCAGCCTGTCTTCAGACAGCATTGGTCAGAGGAGCTCCTCTAATTTATAACAGTAAAATCCTGAAAGCTAATATGCTTCACATGCCTTCCAAAGAAATCAAAGGAAGGTTCAGTGCTGCTTTTAACTCTGTTTGAAGTAGCTCACAGGAATAACATGCTTGACCTCAGCCTTGGCAGACATGGTCTCTGCTTCTGCCCCAGTGTGGGAATGGAATCTGAGTACTCACAAGCCTCAACTTCATGTGCTTTTCTTTAAGATGCAGGGAGAGGACCTTTTTCAGGAAGAAACCAGAGAATTTACAGATGCATCAGCAGGGAGTATTCCTCTCCAACATATTGAACTCATGACCTGCTGAAACTTCGAAACGAAGGAAGATAAACCGTGGCCAGGAGGCACAGATCATCCAGCAGGAAAGCAGGCAATAAATACTCTAAACTGGCTGTGTACAAGCCTGGTCATAATCAGAGTCACAAAAAGTAGGACAGAGCTGCTAAGTAGCTTGACCACATTCCTAAGAGAAAAACATGTAGAATAACAATTTCAAGTGTTTCTATATTGGAAAACTGTCTTTGTAAGAATCAGCCCACACAAAACATATTTGCAGTGCAGGAGGAGGGTCTTGCTGCCCAAGTTTGGGGAGGAGAGTTTAATACTGCACAGTGAGAAACCACAGATACTTCTTGGCCTGAGATTTTTGGGAGTGCCCTTCTGAAAATAACTTTCAGTAGAAATAAGCCTGCAAAGCAAAAGAGAAGGAAAGTATGGAGGAAATAGTGAGTTACAAAGCCAGGAAATGGCTTAAACAGGCAGCTTTAGTGTGGGAACAGCACTGTAAACAATTGCTACTCTTAATCTTGCAGTCAGTCCTCAATGTTGAGAAGTTTTGTAGGCTTCTGCATACCTTACCCTAAAACAAGGGCAATGAGATAATGCAAAAGCAATTAAACTACCTCATCCTAGACTGATGGCAAAATCAAAGGCTTCCACAGGGAATCACTGACTTGCTTCTACTCTGCAGCAAGGAAAGTAACTTTGAACATTTTCTTTTTAAAGTAATTCACATCACTACTATGTTTTCTTGAATCTGAAAAGCATTTAGTAATTTTGAAAGCAGTTCTAGGGTAATGTTAGTCTGATAAATGTGGAGCTGCCTTACCAAACGTGCATACATGCAAACAGAGTGTAAATGCTTGGCCAATAGTCAATCTGGTGTTGCAGACTAAAATGAAATTTCCAGTCTTCTTTTGATAGACACGCTTTTCCTAGGGAAATTAAACAGTTGTGACAAAGTGGTTAAATATTAGAATCAGTTCAGTTTTTCAGGTAATAAAATGATGTATCTGGTTTGGATGCTTCACCTACTATGCCTTTATGCCATGCAGTTTTCCTGATCATTATCTATTTTGCAGCATCCCACGTGGACTTGCAAACCTCTGAGATGTCACTGGATTTGGAGCTTTATCTAGGGAATGAAACTTAACTGGGAGATACAGCTCATAATCAACACTGGAATAAAGGACTTCATTGGTTCCTTGCACTGGGGGACTTGGTGGTGTAGAAAGGTGTCTGGAGGGAGGGAGAGAAGCCCTGGCTGTTTGAATACCTGGTTGTGCCAGTGTGCATGAAGCCAGCGTCCCTCCCAGGTTTATGTGCAGTAGTATGTGAACTACAGGCATACATTGGGTGTATATATTTTTTTTAAAAAGGGAGGGAGAACGACACCACTTCTGTGCCTCAGCATGAAGTCAGAGCTGTGCTACAGTGCTAGCTTATGCAGACTTGATCAATTAGATAGCAATAATTTGAACTACTGCAATTAAATTGCCACTTATATTTGGAAAAAAACCAAACCAAACCAAAAACACGCTTCTGCATTCCCTCAGAGAAAGTGAACACTCAGCCTAAAAGGGTTTTGCTGCAATGTTAAAATACTTAACTTCAGGCTATGAGAAACAGATTGGATTTATTTTTTAACTCATAAAGTCTCTGACATTGTTATTAGAGAGGCAGGAGAAGTAGGTCATGCAGTTTCATGTTATAACTTATTTATGGATTTCATTTCCAGGTTTTAGTTTAGTCAAGGAATTTATCATACACTGTCTGATTCTGAATTTCAGTCCTACATTTCCTGCCTGAATGTCTTGATGATGACACAGTTTAACACTAGAAAGTAGAATGGCAGAAGATATTCTTCTGGATCATATGAGCTGCTTAATCATTTTGAAATAACGGCTTCCAGCACCCAGGGTCACTTGAGGTAGGTTTGTCTGATTTTAGTTTGGGATGGTTGAAGTAAAGAAAGGGATATGACCATGGCTGGTTTTGGTGCAGGAGCAAAACGTAAACTGTCTAATGATGCCCCAAATCTGCTTCCTTCCTTTAAAGGGGACAGGCTGCTGTGCCTTTTCTTTGCAGTTACAGGATGTGTGCTACAGGTTTTCTGTTTATAAGTTCTGATCTGGTCACAAAGTACAAGATCAAAAGCAGCATTGAACCTATTTCCATCAGTCTGCCAATTCCATGCCTCTTACCCCCTTATTTTTTAAGGTATGAACACATCAGTAAGGTTGCAGGAGCTGTCTTAAGGTTTCTTCAAACATAAAAACGCACAAGGTATCCCAAGCTTACTATGCTGTCCTGACTAAGACTGCTGTGGTAGATGGTCTGTCCAAAACTTCTGGTAACTTCTGTTCCCTTGTCAGAGCACTGAAAATCTGTGTGCTATGATAGATTTCAATTAGGGATGGGCCAAGCACTGTGCCCAGGAAGGCCTTAATGTATATTAAGTCCTGTCCTTCCTAAGTGTTTATCTCTTGTGTGCAAGAAATTGGGTGCCACTGCACCAAATGCCTCTAACAACACTGAAGTAATTACAGTAAGCAGAGGTTCATAGAACTAGGATATAATATTGTATCTCCTGATACAGCCTCTTCGTGGTGTTGATAGCTACAGCAACAACCATCTTTCCAATATTTGCAGTTTAAGCTGTGGGGATTTAGGGAGGACAGCAACTCTCTGCAGTGTCAGGGTTTGTTTTTTTTCCTTCTTAGGACTCCCTTACTTCATATAGACTTTGGAGTCACTGGGTAGTAGCAGGTACAAGGTGTTGTTACCTTTTGTGGAGTTCATCGTTTTACGTGGAGTTACACCGCCAGCTGCACGAGAACAAGTGATCCTGTTTGTCATCTGTAGTCAAGTCAGAAACACATCGACTCTTCTTATTTGATTAATAGTAGTGCAAAAGTTACTGGCTTGATATATAAACTCCATATTTCAGCTTAGAAGTGAGAAGGGCTGAAACTGGCAGGTCTTTCCTCAAAGCAGAGCTAGCAACTCAGCTCTTCTCACACTATAGCATTGATTTGGAGTTCCCTTCCTTAAAATGTAATCGATTCCCACCTGGACCATCCAACAGTTGCCCTGATATCCTTTATAATTTAGGAAGTTATAACTTCTAAATCTCTTCTTAGAAAGTGTGAATGATCACACAGACAAAAGGAGTCTGGATTATATATTTCATTTTATAAGATGAATATTTGGAAAGTCCTTTTGCAAGAAGTCTTAGCTCATGCTGACTTAGTCACTGCAGGAAGAGGAATCTATCAAGATTGTCCACTTGTTCTCGGTCCGATTTCTTATCTTTTCGCTAGTTTTCACAATGAAGAGAAGTTGTTAGCAATGTCATCCAGAGATTTGTGCAGCTGGGTCCGGAGAAGGGAGTGAGTAGGAAAGTGAAAAACATGTGGGATATTCAATTACTCAGGATTATAGAACCCAAGGTTGACTGTAAAATGTGGGGTAGCACTTAGTGAGAAGCACATCCAGCTATACAAATGCATCAGCCTATAAAGCAGCTGTTTCCTTGTAAGAAAGAGCTTGGAATCATTCTGGTTAGTGTTCAGAAGACAGCAGGAACGATTACAAAGACAAAGCGTTAGAACTGAAGTCAAAATCACAAACCATCTGTTGCTCTATAGATCCTCTACATGTCCCTGCCATCAGCATTCCGTGTAGCTTTGGTCATCTTTGAAAGGACATAAAAAAAGCCAAAAAGGCACAGAGCAGGGCAAAAGGTAATCAGAAGTACAGTGCAATTTTCATGTGATGACTAAACACCTGGGAAGTTTGAGTTGGGTAGAAGAGATGGCAAAGGAAGATCTGATACAGTTTTCTAATATCAAAAATGGTATGGCAAAGGAGAACAGGGCACGGTGATTTGTTCATTACTGAAAAAAAGGGAGGGGGTACTGGCTCACTGAAGCAGCAAATCAAAACCAAAGGCAAAGTCGTGACCCCTAGCAGTGAAACTCACAGTTCAAAAGTGTATCAACAGGTTCAAAAGTCAGTGTTTCCAACCAGACCAGTCTCACCAGTAGCTGTCCAGACCTGACCTCTGCCTTAGACACTTGCCAAGCAGCTGAGGAGCTGGCAGAGGACTAAGGACATGTTCTGGTGTATCACCTTCCCTAGGTGTGTCCCACCAGCACGAGTCAGGTACCGCTGCTGTGAGGTTTTCCCCCTCGAGCACAGACACACACACACAGGGTGTGCAAGTCTGAGTTTTGCAGTGAAAGAGATGACACCTTGTGCTGACCCCTCTGCTTGTACCTACCTGCACAGACCCCAGGCTGGGGAGCTGGGGCTCTGGTGCAGGAGCTGCTTGTTAGCACTGTCCAACGCAGCGACGCGCGGGTGGCTTCGCCTGTCCTCTCAGAGGACGTGAGGTGGAGCCAAGGCAGAATGCTGACTCCAGTGTAAGATACCAGTGGACAGTCTTATTTATCTTCTATTATCTTATCATGCATTTTATACCAAAACCACACTAGTTGCATAGAAATTGAGAATTTTGCTACTGGAGTTACCAGTTAGCACTGGGACTATTTTTCAGCTAAATGAAAACAGCAACTTACATCTCAGGATAAATATTTCCCTCACACCTTGAACTTTTCCCATAAGAATGTTGAAGAAATGGGCACTTCTTGGTAGCTTATGAAATTGCTGGCAAGGCTTCTGCTGACCACATGACCTTCTCTGAGTAAGGACAGTCTTCCTCCTCCCAGTGACACCATCTGAGGGCTTTGCTATACTGTGCAAGCAGTGAGCCACTTCTTTATGTTTTGATGGTAATCTGATCCATAAAGTCAGCAAACCTGAGCATGAAATAGTGGCAGATGAAGGAGTTGAAACATCTTACACTCCTCTTGTTGTCTCATTTCCCTGCTTGTAGCAGGGTCTCCAGCCGTTAAGAGTTGCTGCATTTTAACTGTACTTGTCCATTCTGGTCAACAACGAGATTTTTAAGGAGACCAGAATTCTTTTGGGAAGTAGTTCTTGGTCCTTTCCAGACAAGAGGTTTGGCTGGAGTGCCCGGGGACTCTACATTTGGGGATGTGACTTTACCAGTTCACTGTTGTACTGTCTGTGCAAAGCACGTGCTCGCTGACGAGGCAGGGCAGCTACCTCTGTCTGCTGGCAGTGGGAGCAAACTGCCCTCTGCGCTGAAGTTCGTCCTGTGGTCAAGAAGGGAAGCTCTGCAGCAAATGTGAAAGTAGGATACAGGGTTTTACAGTCATAAGTAGGTTTTAGCACCCGTGGGAAGACATGAAAACTTGTAATCTGTACATGATGAAGTTGAGAACTGTTATTTAATGAAAACGGGACTCTTCAACATTACTAAGTATTGCCTTGGAAAACTAAGCTGTAAGAAAATTACACCTATTTCCTGCCTACAACTACAGTGCCCATTTGTTC
>NW_008625018.1:80375-80691 GCF_000691845.1 Merops nubicus
GTGATGCTTTTAACACTACTTCATTTCAACTTCCTTTTTTTTTCTGTTCAATCCAAATAAACCACTCTTCTTCTGCCTTTGGAAAGTTTTCCTCAATTATGTGGGAGTTTCCTTCTAAAAATAAGCTTTTTAGGGATACTCAGTAAATTTTCAGTATGCTAACATCAGCTGAATTATTTGAAACAAACAAGGGAGGCATGGAAAAAAAGATAGGAGATGATCAGAATTAAGCTGTGCCTAAAGAGCTACAGATGTTCTGCACACTTTCTTTGCCACAGCCATTCTGCATAGCCCTAAATATCACAGAATCACAGAA
>NW_008625019.1:0-5497 GCF_000691845.1 Merops nubicus
GAGGATGGAGCCGACCCGGGCAAGAGGAGGAGGAGAGGGGAGGTCCCTGCAGGTGGGTGAGGGGGGCTGGGGCTGGCCTGGAGGGTGCTGTTGCCATGCCCCTGACAGCCAGCCAGGCCCTGGCAGCCCTGCTGGGGGAGGAATTGTTCCGTGGGGCCAACCTAACCTTCCTCTGGCCAAACTTGAGGCAGTTTCCTCTTGTCCTTCTGCCTGCTAGCAATTAGTGTTTGAGATAATGAAATAAAAGCAGGTTCTTAAATGGCCCATAATAGCTCCGGGTGTTGTGGTGTCAGATCTGGGAGTCTCCCTGAGGCTGGGATGTAGGAGAATTTCCTCGTGCTTCTCAGAGTGGTTGGGGACAAATTCCAGATGGAATAATGTATTTGCAGGTGATGTTGTGGTTGAAAACCAGTCCCAGCAGCGTGCTGGGAGAGGTGGTGTCTGGTCGTGCTGTGCAGGGGAGCTGGGGCACACCCCAAGTGGGTGGCACCTCTGGGGCTTCCCTGGTGACTCTTCACAGCCGGGGGCAGGAGGGGAGGGTTCACCTCTGGGTTTGGATGCTGACACTGAGCCACGTGTGCCCTGCAGAAGGGTTCAGCCAGGCCCGAAGCTCCTGGTCCCCTTTGTTCCCTCAGCAGGTGGTGGTGGAGCTCTGAGCCTGGAGTCCCTTCCCATGGGCCTGCCGATGTCCGACCCCGGCGCCTGGGCCACCGCCATGAACAACCTGGGCATGGCTCCCCTGGGCATGACAGGACAGCCCCTCCTGCCCGGTATGCCAGCTGGGCCCCTGCCACCCCTCCAGCTCTGCAGCACGGGCTGTGTGGTGCCCAGCCCAGGTGCCACAGCCCAGCCCAGCCGCCGGCCACGGGCGCACTAAGATGTCCCAAAGGGCACGACTCACACGTATCCCTGCAACCAGAGAGGGAGGGTTCTGGTGCCTTCCTCTGCAGGGCCTGCTCTGTGGCACAGGATCTGCCTCAGATCTGTGGGTTTGCTGTGGCTGCTCGTGTGAGACGTTGAATAGAGAGCAGTGGATGCACCCAGTGTGAGGAAATCCAAATCAGGCACTGAAATGTGGCCCTGGGTCAAACAGGACAGACTTCCTCTTGTCTTATTGCTTGTTTCTTGGGAGCAGAGCCTGACTTCCACCTGGCTCCTGTCAGGAGCTGTGCAGAGCCAGAAGGTCTCCCCTGAGCCTCCTTTGCTCCAGGCTCAGCACCCCCAGCTCCCTCAGCTGGTGGCCCTGTGTCAAACAGGACAGACTTCCTCTTGTCTTATTGCTTGTTTCTTGGGAGCAGAGCCTGACTTCCACCTGGCTCCTGTCAGGAGCTGTGCAGAGCCAGAAGGTCTCCCCTGAGCCTCCTTTGCTCCAGGCTCAGCACCCCCAGCTCCCTCAGCTGCTCCTCCCCACACTTGGCCTCTAGACCCTTCCCCAGCAGCTCCGTTGCCCTTCTCTGCCCACGCTCCAGCCCCTCATGGTCCTTCTTGGAGTGAGGGGCCCAAAACAAACCCCAGGATTCAAGGTGCAATATTGTGCTGTTGCCTCTTCTGCTCTTTATTTGGCTGATTTTCACTGATGTGTGTGAGGAGGTTGCTGTCTGACCAAACAGCTCCAAAACACTCTCTGACCCCCTTATTCTCTCCCTCGTTTAGACTTTGATCCTGCTCTTGGGATGATGACTGGAATCCCTCCCATCAACCCCATGATGCCAGGCCTGGGGATAGTCCCACCTCCCATCCCTCCAGACATGCCTGCTGTGAAGGAGATCATTCACTGCAAGAGCTGCACTCTCTTCCCACCCAACCCACGTAAATCTCTATTTATGGCTTGTCCTGTGTCTGTCTGTGTGGGAACGTGTGTGTGTATAAATAAATGTGGATATGAGAGAAGAGCTGTTACATTGCCTGGACACAGCAGCTCTGGGCTGAGTCACCATGGACCAGATGCTGGCAAGAGGGTGTTGGAGCAATAGGCAAAGCCTGTTTTTAGTGCTGAGTGTTTGCATTTCCCTGAACAGCCTCTTCTGTTGTTAGGTTGGTAAGGACTGGGGGTGAAATATCCAGTCCCTGGCAGCTGAACTCCAGTCTCCACGGTGTGATCCTTGCAGGTGTTATCTCAGGCTTCAGGGGCAGTGAGCTCGTGGAGGGGAGGGGCTGGAACAGGCAGCCTGGTCTGTGCTGAGAGATGGCAGCACTCTGGGTGTGCAGAATGTGGTGGAAGGAGAGCAGGGGCAGCTGGAAATGAACCACAGAAATTTAAGGAACGGTCAGAGCTCCCCAGGCTATAGCAAGAAACAAGGATCCCCTTCAGACCAGCTGACTGACCCCTCTCCTCCCTCTCATTACAAAAAGCAGAGGGCTGGGGGAAACATCATTGTGTCAGTTGGCTGGATGTGTGCAGGGGAGGAGGAAGGGGATGAGATGGGCAACCAAATGTAGAGGTGATAGAGGTAAGTGGAGATCTCCTTTCTTGGCTTTGGAGAGATCTTTAACCGTTGCTGTTAGGACAGACATTTATTGGCCATGTCCTTGGCATCCAGTTGTTTGGGTGGAGGTGACAGAGGTAAGTGGAGATCTCCTTTCCTGGCTTTGGACAGATCTTTAACCGTTGCTGTTAGAACAGGCATTTATTGGTCATGTCCTTGGCATCCAGTTGTTTGGGTTAGAGTTTGGGATTTTTCTGGCTGAGGGACTTCTTGATACTTGTATTAATTTCCATTAAGAGATTCCAGATTGCCTTGATTACACTTTTTGGTCAATCTTCCTTTGCCCTTCAGTAATGTTGGGGCTCAGAGCAGCCCACACGTGCTGTCAACAGCACTCACATCTCTAAACTGGTGTCCCCAGGATGCAGGGACTGGTTTTGGAGCCAGTTTGGTGGGAGCAGCAGCCAGAGCTCTAGTGCAGGGTGATGTGGGCTCGTCTGGTTTCTTCATCCCTCCCCTTGACTGACTGGCTCGAGAAGAGGGAGGTGCTGGAATGGGGGGAGAGGCCAAGCCTTGCTAGGTGAAGAGAATAAAGATGCTCCTCAGCCCCTAATGCATCTGTCACACCCTGCTTGTCATGAGGCTGGATTGCTCACCAAGTGGACTTGGGAAATGGGGTAACAACCTTAAGGGCTTGTTTGTCCCTCAACAAATGGAGCAGGGCCCCCCAGCAGTGGGGTCAGCAGGAGCTGCACAGGGTCAGGGTCCCCTCTTCTCTCTGCAGCGTGTGGCAGAGCCTGGCAGCAGGTCTGGGGTTAGTACCTGCAGCTTGGCACCAGTCACTCCCTGGTCCTGGTGGTCCTGAGACCTCTGTGTGCTGCTGGCCAGAGCTCTGCCCACAAACAGGGCTTTGCTTGGCTTGTCACCTGCAGAGAGGAGGAGGAAGTCAGGTCTCATGGGCTGTGCTGGCTGCCAGGAGAGCAGAGGGTGAGAAGCAGCGTTCCACCCTGTAAAGCATTAATGATAAATTCAGGAGAAAATGGACACAAGTTGTGCTCCCACCTCCCCCAGTCTGTAAGCTTGGCCTTGAGCTGCTTCTTCCCACAGTGCCCAGCTGGGGGTCGGGGCCATGTGGGTCTGTGTGGGCACAGCACAGTCCTCAAATGACCACGGGGAGAACAAGGACTCAGTGCTCTGAGAGTCAGTGCTCTGCACTGGGTGAGGTCCTTCCTCATGCAGAGGGGCTGGGGGAGACCCTTGTAGCTGTGCCAGTGTGTGGTTCATGGGGAGGTGCCAGCAGGTGGCACACGAGCCTGGTGGGCTCCCACCAGTGGGAGTCTGTGCCCAGCATCTCAGGTACAACTCTTGCTGTTCCCACTCTGACTTGTCTCTTAGTTCTCCTTCATCTCTTCCTTCCCTCTGATCTGTTTAGTCTAAATTTGCCCCCTGACCATCCCTTCCATCAGTACGTTGTGCCTTTGCAGACTGCTGGGCAGCTTTTTGCCCTGTAGGGATCCTCTGTGTGTGTTTTGTACATATTCCTTCTGCTGGGGCAGAGCTTTAAGCTGTGCTTGCCCAGCACCTCCCGTGGCAAAGGTCTGAGGGGCTGGTGCTGCTCGGCGAGCCCTCGCTTGTGCCAGGGAGGGCATTGGGGGCTTTGGGCTCCTGGGATCTTCTCTTTGTACACAGGCTGGCAGACGTGCTCGTTCTCCTCCAGCAGCTCAGCAGAGCTGTAGATCTGCCCAGGGGTGGTGCGTGTGGCTGTAGCTGGGTGTGGGCTGGAAGGTGCCTCTCAGGAGAGGTGGGTGGGTAAAAGGAACGTGCCCTGACAACCCCAAAACTAACCTGGTCTGCTTTCTGTCCCTTGCTCCCTTCAGACCTTCCCCCTCCAGCGACCAGAGAGAGGCCCCCGGGGTGTAAGACGGTGTTTGTTGGGGGGCTGCCAGAGAACGGGACGGAGCAGATCATCATGGAGGTGTTTGAGCAGTGTGGGGAGGTCATTGCCATCCGCAAGAGCAAGAAGAACTTCTGCCACATCCGCTTCGCCGAGGAGTTCATGGTGGACAAGGCTCTCTATCTCTCTGGTAGGTGGACTTCTCTCAGGTGGCAGCTTGGAATTGTGGGGCAGAGAGGTGAGGACTTCCTCAGAGTGATCATGATAGGCTTGGTGGCAGCTGGAAGGTCTGTCCTGTGTTGGGTCAGTTCTTCTCTTTCTCTGCTGCGTAGATACATGAGAACAGCTCCTGGTGGGAAAGGCAGTGATGCTTTGTTACCTTGAGTGCTGCAAACCTCTACCAAATATTGGGATGAAGAAAGATCAGAGTCCTTCTTAGCTGGAGAAGGGTCCAGCTGACTCTGTAGATAATGCTTAAGGGTCCTATAAAAATTTGCAGTTGCTCTCAATTGTGTGTTAATTGGATGCTGCACATGCAAATGTTGTTCTGGGTTTGTTCTTCACACAGAGTCTCTCTGTAGTTCAGATTTTCTTCCCCCCATCCGCCTTGTGCTTTCCTTGATCTCAGAGGAGAGCCCTCCAGTGTGTTTGATGTGGAACTCCAGAAAAGGAGTCCTGCAAACCCTGCTGGGAAGAAGAGTTCCCACGCAGCGGGCCTGCACATTTGCCAACCTTACTCCTGCTCCTGCCAGAGGGTGAGGCCTGTCCCAGAGCTCACCACCCTCCCTCTGCTGCCCCCTTTGCCATGTCTCACCTCTCATTGCCCCCTTTCCCATCCCTAGCTCCTGGGGTTTGGCCAGTGGGGAGGAGCCCACGATGGTTCTTGCACCCCAGCCTTCCCCATGTGTCCTGGTTCCGTGTAAAAAGGGGTTCAGGGCAGGACCCACACGGAACAGAACTATGGACTCACCTCTTCCCCCCCGAGAGAGAGAGAGAGACTTTTGAAAAAAAAAAATGAAGTATATTGTTCAACAAGGAACAGAAAACGAAAAAGGGAGGTAAGGAAAATAATATATACAAAGATTAGGGGAAAAAATACAAAAAATGAAATATACAAAACCCTCAGAAATGGTTCCAGGGTCCCACGGAGTGAAAGGACAACTTCCCTCTCCGAGCT